>NC_056733.1:1256773939-1257073939 GCF_019279795.1 Protopterus annectens
CTGAGCTATGGCCAGCTATGACATACCTGCAATCAACTGGACGTATAAGTGAATTTAGTAAATCTTTATCTGCACTTTTTTCAAATAATACAGCATTTAAATTGATTTATTTATGTTGCATTGAATACTATCTAGCTGGAAGTTGTGGATCTGCTTATTCAGTTAATGCTTGTTAGAAGTTAACACTTGTTAGAATTCCTGCGTAGCCAGTGATACATGGGGGTAGTTTCACTTCATTGATATTTGGTTTCCACCTTATATAAGTGGTACATTTTGGACTATTTTCTGCTTAAACTCTGAGCTTTGGCCAGCTAAGACCTACCTGCAATCAACTGGACGTATAAGGGAATTTAAGTAAATCTTTATCTGCACTTTTTTCAAATAATACAACATTTACATTGATTTATTTGTGTTGCATTGAATACTATCTAGCTGGAAGTTGTGGCTCTGTTTTTTCAGTTAATGCTTTTTAGAATTTAGTGTTTGTTAGAATTCCTGCATAGCCAGTGATAAGTGGGCGTAGTTTTACTTTTTTGATATTCGGTTTCTGCCTTAAATAAGTGGTACATTTTGGATTATTTTCTGCTTAAACTCTGAGGTTTGGTTGGCTAAGACCTTCCTGCAATCAACTGGACATATATGTGAATTTAAGTAAATCTTTATCTGCTATTTTTGCAAATAATACAGTGTTTAAATTGATTTCTGTTACCTTGAATACTATCTAGCTTGAAGTTGTGGCTCTGTTTTTTCAGTTAATGATTGTTATCTGCACTTTTTTCAAATAATACAGCATTTAAATTGAGTTATTTGTGTTGTATCTAATACTATCTAGCTGGAAGTTGTGACTTTGTTTTTTCAGTTATTTCTTGTTAGAATTCAGTGCTTGTTCAAATTCCTACATAGCCAGTGATAAGTGGGTGTAGTTTCACTTCAAAGATATTCTTTTTCTGCCTTATATAAAAGTGGTACGTTTTGGATTATTTTCTGCTTAAACTCTGAGCTTTGGCCGGCTAAGACCTACCTGCAATCAGCTGGATGTATAAGTGAATTTAATTAATTCTTTAGCTGCACTTTTTTCAAATAATACAGCATTTAAATTGATTTATTTGTGTTGCATTGAATACTATCTAGCTGGAAGTTGTGGCTCTTTTTTTCAGTTAATGCTTGTTAGAATTTAGTGCTTGTTAGAATTCCTGCATAGCCGTGATAAGTAGGGGTTGTTTCACTTCATTGATATTCAGTTTCTGCCTTATATAAGTGCTACATTTTGGATTATTTTTTGCTTAAACTATGAGCTTTGGCCGGCTAAGGCCTACCTGCAATCAACTGGACGTGTAAGTGGACTTAAGTAAGTCTTTATCTGCCCTTTTTTCAAACAATGCAGCATGTAAATTGATTTATTTGTGTTGCATTGAATACCGTCTAGCTGGAAGTTGTGGCTCTGTTTTTTCAGTTAATGCTTGTTAGAATTCAGTACTTGTTAGAATTCCAGCATAGCCAGTGATAAGTGGGGTAGGTTCACTTCATTGTTATTCGGAGTCTGCCTTATATAAGTGGTACATTTTCCATTATTTTCTGCTTAAACTCTGAGCTTTGTCCGGCTAACACCTAGCTGCAATACACTGGACGTATGAGTTAATTTAAGTAAATCTTTATCTGCACTTTTTTCAAATAATACTGCATTTAAATTGATTTATTTGTGTTGCATTGAATACTATCTAGCTGGAAGTTGTGGTTCTGTTTTTTTCAGTTAATGCTTGTTAGAATTTAGTGCTTGTTAGAATTCCTGCATAGCTAGTGATAAGTGTGGGTAGTTTCATTTCATTGATATTTGGTTTTGCCTTATATAAGTGGTACATTTTGGATTATTTTCTTCTTAAACTCTGAGCTATGGCCAGCTATGACATACCTGCAATCAACTGGACGTATAAGTGAATTTAGTAAATCTTTATCTGCACTTTTTTCAAATAATACAGCATTTAAATTGATTTATTTGTGTTGCATTGAATACTATCTAGCTGGAAGTTGTGGCTCTGTTTTTTCAGTTAATGCTTTTTAGAATTTAGTGTTTGTTAGAATTCCTGCATAGCCAGTGATAAGTGGGCGTAGTTTTACTTTTTTGATATTCGGTTTCTGCCTTAAATAAGTGGTACATTTTGGATTATTTTCTGCTTAAACTCTGAGGTTTGGTTGGCTAAGACCTTCCTGCAATCAACTGGACATATATGTGAATTTAAGTAAATCTTTATCTGCACTTTTTTCAAATAATACAGTGTTTAAATCGATTTCTGTTACCTTGAATACTATCTAGCTTGAAATTGTTGCTCTGTTTTTTCAGTTAATGCTTGTTATCTGCACTTTTTTCAAATAATACAGCATTTAAATTGATTTATTTGTGTTGTATTGAATACTATCTAGCTGGAAGTTGTGACTTTGTTTTTTCAGTTATTTCTTGTTAGAATTCAGTGCTTGTTCGAATTCCTACATAGCCAGTGATAAGTGGGTGTAGTTTCACTTCAAAGATATTCTTTTTCTGCCTTATATAAAAGTGGTACGTTTTGGATTATTTTCTGCTTAAACTCTGAGCTTTGGCCGGCTAAGACCTACCTGCAATCAGCTGGATGTATAAGTGAATTTAATTAATTCTTTAGCTGCACTTTTTTCAAATAATACAGCATTTAAATTGATTTATTTGTGTTGCATTGAATACTATCTAGCTGGAAGTTGTGGCTCTTTTTTTCAGTTAATGCTTGTTAGAATTTATTGCTTGTTAGAATTCAGCATAGCCAGTGATAAGTTGGGGTAGTTTCACTTCATTGATATTCGGTTTCTGCCTTATATAAGTGGTACATTTTGGATTATTTTCTGCTTAAACTCTGAGCTTTGGCCGGCTAAGACATACCTGTTATCAACTGGACATATAAGTGATTTTAAGTAAATCTTTATCTGCACTTTTTTCAAATAATACAGCATTTAAATTGATTTGTGTTGCATTGAATTCTTTCTGGCTGAAAGTTGTGGCTCTGTATTTTTCAGTTAATGCTTGTTAGAGTTCAGTGCTTTGTAGATTTTCTGCATAACCAGTGATAAGTGGTGGTAGTTTCACTTCATTGATATTCGGTTTCTGCCTTATATAAGTGGTACATTTTGGATTATTTTCTGCTTTAACTTCGAGCTTTGGCCAGCTAAGAAATACCTGCAATCAGCTGGACCTATAAGTGAATTTAAGTAAATCTTTATCTGCACTTTTTTCAAATAATACAACATTTAAGCTGATTTATTTTTATTGCATTGAATATTATCTGGCTGGAAGTTGTGGCTCTGTTTTTTCAGTTAATGCTTGTTAGAATTTAGTGCTTGTTAGAATTCCTGCATAGCCAGTGATTAGTGGGAGTAGTTTCACTTTATTGATATTCAGTTTCAGGCCTTATGTAAGTGATACATTTTGGATTACTTTCTGCTTAAACTCTGAGTTTTGTCAGGCTAAGACCTTCCTGCAATCAGATGGACGTATAAGTGAATTTAAGTAAATCTTTATCTGCACTTTTTTCAAATAATACAGCATTTAAACTGATTTATTTGTGTTGCATTGAATACTATCTAGCTGGAAGTTGTGGCTCTGTTTTGTCAGTTAATGCTTGTTAGAATTTAATGCTTGTTAGAATTCCTGAATAGCCAGTGATAAGTGGGGGTAGTTTCACTTCACTAATATTCGGTTTCTGCCTTATATAAGTGGTACATTTTGGATTATTTTCTGCTTAAACTCTGAGCTTTGGCTGGCTAAGACCTACCTGCAATCAGCTGGACGTATAAGTGAATTTAATTAAGTCTTTATCTGCACTTTTTTCAAATAATACAGCATTTAAATTAATTTATTTGTGTTGCATTGAATACTGTCTAGCTGGAAGTTGTGGCTCTGTTTTTTCAGTTAGTTGCCCACCTTCCCTGCTTTTGTTTTGGTGTTAATCTTGCTGGCTTTGAAACTGCCTGCCCCTCTTTTACATTTGCATTTGGATGCTCCTCCTGGGCCGATCTCACTTGCTCACTCAAAAAAAAAATTTCAATTTATTCATCTGCTTTTACTGTATTTGTTTACTTTCTACTTTATTTTGCTTTTGCGTCATCTTAACAGTACTCAATTGTATTTATTACTGCCTTGAGTAACTATCATTCTAAGCCTTTTGGTTTAAGCACTTGGGCTTCAGACCATTTGTTTTACTTTACAAAGGTTTGTCGTCTGCACTGTTGTGGCAGGACAGGTAGCTTACATCCTTCTAAGTTGGGAACTGCTGATTGAAGGTTCAGTGTCTGTTATTCTAAAAGTGTGTTAGTTCTGGTTTAAGCACTTGGGCTTCAGGCCAGTTATTTTACATTAAGAAGGTTTGTCGACTGCACTCTTGTGGGAGGAGAGGTTGGACTCTGCCTTTTTGAGCTGAGAATTTCTGGTTAGAGGCTTATAGTGCCTGCATATTTGAACTGTTTCTTACTGAAATTGATGTGCCTTGTTTGCTGTATCATAGACTAGATCCAGGCTTGCTGAATCTAGCTTTGTTTGTATAACTTGAGCACTAATCCAGACCTTCTTAAAAGTATTCAATTGTATTTATTACTGCTTGGTAGTAACCTGATTAAAGTGTAGCTATCATTCTAAGCCTTTTGGTTTAAGCACTTGGGCCTCAGACAGTTGTTTAACATTAAGAAGGTTTGTGGTCTGCACTGTTGTGGCAGGACAGGTAGCTTACATCCTTCTCTGTTGGGAACTGATGATTGAAGGCTCAGTGTCTGTTATTCTAAACGTGTATTAGTTCTGGTTTAAGTACTTAAGCTTCAGGCCAGTCATTTTACATTAAGAAGGTTTGTCGACTGCACTCTTGTGGGAGGAGAGGTTGGACTCTGCCTTTCTGAGCTGGGAATTTCTGGTTAGAGGCTTATAGTGCCTGCATATTTGAACTGTTTCTTACTGAAATTGGTGTGGCTTGTTTGCTGTGGCATAAACTAGATTCAGGCCTGCTGAATCTAGCTTTGTTTGTATAACTTGTGCACTAATCCAGGCCTTCTTTTTGGAGAAGAGCTTCCCCTGCACCCCAGTGGCAGGAGTGTGCAGTTATAACTTGTCTTATTGAAGACTACAGAGCAGGGCTCAGTTTTGAGATTTTTTTACTGGTTAATTGGGTAATTTGTTTAAAAGCCTTTTCTGATTGCTTGTAGTTATATAAAGCTGTTTTAAGTGCATTTTTTTACTGTTTGTAGTCACTTAAAGCTGTTTTAAGTGTATTTTTTACTGTTTTTGCCATATCTTTTCAAAAAAATATATTTTTTCCTTGTTTCCACCTTTCTAAGCTAGTATAGTCCAGTTTTCAGGTTAGTGCTGAATTCAGGGCTGTGTTACAAGTTTCTGAGTTGCCCATACCTTACTTGGATAGAAGGAGGTTTCTCTGTTCACCTGTGAGACAGGGAGCTTTGAGCAGCCATCTGTCCCTGGAGGAGTGGTTCCAGCCCTGAAGTTAATAGTTTATAGGTCATTTTGGGCTAATTTCTATCTCTTTCATTTCCCTGCTGTAAAAACCATGTTTGCACGGTTTTGCACATTGGGGCAGTGCCAGTTATCTAGGGCTAAATTATTCCCAGCTCCCTAAGTCTCCTCTTCAGTTTTTCCCTTGAAAGTAGCCTAACTCTCAACCTAAGCACTTAAAAAGCATCCTACAGTCCAGCACTTGCTCAGACCTAATAGCAAGCACTAATATACCCCGACACTTGATTGCCCAGCAGGGCAAGGCTCATTATTCACCCCTCACCAACCAAGAGACTAAGCAGCTCACCCTACTATTCAGGCATGACCAAAGGGCAATTTCAGGTATACTCTCCAGTCCAGCTGGTGAACCTGGATATCCTGAAGCAATGTTACAACTGCCTCATGTACACAGACAACCCTCTCCTCCTACCACAAAACATTAACATATGCCAGAGATCCAATTATATAGCTAAACTGGAGGCTAAGCTCTCTCCACCCAAGATTGGAACAGGCAGTCATGAGGAGAAGGCAACCACTTGCACCACAACTCCAGTGTCACATAGACATACTAAAAAAGCACTGGCAAAAAATACACATAAATACACAAAATCATACTCGGAGGCTCTAAATAAAAACCTGCAAAAGCATCAGAGACCTCTAAAGCAGACACCAAAAAAACCTGCACCTCCCGTCACAAACCAGACAACACATAAAACACAAAATCAGTGTGCCACACAATCACAGCCCTTAAGGCGAAGTAACATACCTAACACACTAGTAATAGGTGACTCTATTATCAGGCACACTGATGTCCCACTCACTAGGCTGGACAAGGAGAAGGTTACTGTTAGCTGCCTGTTGGGATCCAGAATCCACCACATAACCCAAATCATCATATTACTTCTGAAGGATCATAATAAAAATATCAATAATCCAAAGATATGGGAGCAAATTTTTAATATTATATTGGCATAATATATGGAGATTGAGTGTAATGTGAGACATATATACCCTTTAAAGGGGAAAAAATGTTTGTTAATAAGTAAAAGATTGAGATATCTGATCTATAGATAATTCTTTTCATATGTTCTTTTATAATCTGTTGTTACATCTGGAAGCATTCATGTAAATATTGTATATATGTTTTTGTGATATTACAAATATTAGAACTTTTTAATATTTTTGTTTTGCTCAAGTTTGTATGGAAAATGGTAAAACAATAACGATTTATTATTGAAAAAAAAGAATCTAAGTGGCAACTCACAGATATGCTCTGAGCTAGTGCAAAATAGCGCAAAATATACTGAATCTACTGATATTGCCAACATCCTGGCAAACTTCACCCCCCTCTCCCCCCCAAAAGGGCCCACAGCAATACCGGAAAAGTGTAGTGTCCCGGAAATCACAGATGCACAGGTGAAAACAGCCCTTTTAAAAGCCAAAAGCGCAGCGTCAATGGGGCCAGATGATGTCCCAGGCTGCGTCTTGCAGGAACTACAGAATGAACTAACCCCCTACCTAAACACGCTGTTCAACCTTAGCCTCTCCACAAGCTACATGCCCATAGAATGGCACACAGCAATGGTTATTCTCCTCCACAAAGGAGGGTCCACACCTGACCCTGGTAACTATCGTCCCATACACCTGACTAGCCTGGTCTGCAAGACTATGGAGTGCATCATCATGAAACTCATTAACAAAGACAATGGGAACCTCCAAATACTTGACCCAACACAGTTTGGCTTTGTTAAGGGCAGATCATGCCTTCTAAACCTGGTTGACTTCTTCAAGACAGTCACCAAGGCCATAGATGAGGGGAAGGTGGTTCACACAGCCTAACTTGACCTCGCCAATGCTTTTGACACCATACCCCACTCATGAATTATAGAAAAACTCACCAGCCTGAACATAAACCCCTATGTCATGAGATGGGTTGCCAACTGGCTTACAGACAGAACTCACACGGTAAGAATAGCGGGCTCCAGGTCCGACTCTAAACCAGTCACAAGTGGTGTCCCATAAGGCTCGGTCCTGGGATCCCTACTGTTTGGCATATACTTCTCAGAAGCATAGGCAAACATAGGAGGACTATGGCTAACCAAGTCTGCCGATGATTGCAAACTGGGAGCCATAATTGACTCTCCGGCTGACATGGAAATTCTCCAAAAGGGCCTTACTGAGACAGACAACTGGTGTCAAAGTCATGGTCTCAAGCTAAATGCCAAAAAATGCATAGTCATCCCATTTGGGAAAAACAAAACACCCTTGAATTACCACATAGGTGGTACCCCACTTAATACAGAAGAGGTAATAAGAGATCTGGGGACCCAGGTAAATAGTAATCTCTCCTTTAACAATAATATTACCAAAGTAGTTAAGAAATCCTTCTATGTAGCCCATCTAATTACTAAAGGGTTCACATCTAGAAATAAAGAGGTTATAGTGCCCCTCTACTCATCACTCATCAGACCCATCATAGAGTACAATGCCCCATTTGGGATGTACCTCACAGGACACTTCCAACAGCTGGAAAGACCACAAACTTACCTCACCAAGAGGATTACTGGCCTCAAACTTATGTCCTATGCAGCCCGACTGGAAAAACTCTGGCTGTACTCAGTGGCATATCGCTTACTCAGAGGTGATCTCTGCCTGACTTACAAAGCTATGTCCAACTCAGAATTGATGGACATGCTCCACCTAAAGAAATCCAAGTCACTGCGAGCCACTCACTCTAGAGAGCTAAACCTCACCACAACAATAAATAAAACATGCTGGAGGGATCGATTCCTGTCACAGAGACTCCCTATGCTTTGGAACAAAATTCCTAACTACATTAGGCAGAGCACTTCACTAACACTCTTCAAGAGAAACCTTGATGAGTGGATGGGTAACAGAAAATACACCCCTGGGATCACTTCATTTGCTCTTCTTGACAGAGACTCAGTTAATTAATCAATGTGGCAGTGAAAGCTGACACACTCTGTCTAGGCTTATAAATGCCCTCGGGAAGATAGCCTAGTACCTACCTATGAACCTATGTACAAATGCATTTATTCTGCTTAATTTAGCTGGTTCACAAGCCATAGAAAGAGAGCGTTCATTTGTGTATGTACCTGCTGTGTTTGCAGGAGAGGGGGAAGACCATCATATAGTACTACTGGCTGAAACAAGGGAAGACCCTGAGTGCTTAAAATGTAAATGTATAGAAACATGTAACCCTCAAACAAGTATTACAATGGAAAGGCACTTATTTTACAAAAGGGATCAAAACCTGGGTGAAACTTTTGCAGCATATATAACTGACTTGAGAAACAAAGCTAAAATGTGCAGATTTGATGATTTAAGGGACGAGTTGATAAAAGACAGACGTGTGTGTTATTAAAGATGATGCTGTGAGAAAGATTTATGCTTCGTGACATTGATTTAACTTTGAATAAGGCCATTGAGATTTGTCAGATATATGAGCTCACAGAAAAGCACACAAATATGCTTGCAAATGAGAAATGCATGCTTCCAATATCTTCTAGTGCTAATGTTGATAATATGCAGCTCACGGTTAAAAAACAGATCCAAGCACATGGCAACAACTGTGAACCCTGTAACAGTCCCTGGTAAACCCCGTAACTTTCTAGCAAATTCTAGAGCATGCACAGTCTCAGTGAAGCACAAGGGTGAGTCAGCAAATTCAAAGCAGGTTCCTTCACTTAGCTTCATAGTCAATTGTAGTAATTGTAGTGGCAATCATGTGTTTAAAAGAGAAAAGTGCTTAGCTTTTAGTCAGCAATGCCACAGATGTAAAATGGAGTAATTTCCAAAGATTTTGTAAATCAAAAGAGGCACATTCTTTTATTAAAAGATAACATTCAAAGAGACAAGTTACTCCATTAGAAAGCTGTGACCCTACTTTTTATGTTGATGGTGCATCTGTGCTTAATGATACAGTCAATGCAGTAGATTTATGGCAAAGAATGAAGTATTTTGTACTGAACAGATAAATGGAAGACCCATAGAGCTCAAAGGTGACATAGGTTCACAGTGCAATGTTATGTCAGCAGAAACATTTACTAGAATATATGCTGGGGAAAACCTTGACTTGGCAAAGTGTGCAAAGCGTGTTGCTTATGGTGGTGAAGAAATTCAAACCAAAGGTTCAGTAGTGCTTTCATGTTACTCTGCTGGGAACAACTATGACTTGCAATTTTATGTAGTCAAAAGGCACGTAAAGTCATTATTATGCCTCAGAGACAGTTTGAAAATGGAACTACTTTAATTTAATGAGGAAGTCCACCATGTACGCTTGAAAGGCTACTGTTCTAATTTTGCCCAGTCTGTTTTTTTCTGCCTATGTTGATCTTTTCAAAGACAAACTAGGCAAACTCCCAGTTGTGTACTCCATGGAGTTAGACCCCGAGGTCAGCCCCAGTTCTCAGACCAGCCCGGAAAGTTCCAGTAGCTATGCAGAACAGAGTCAAAGCTGAGCTAGATAAAATGGTGCAATAAAGTGTGATTTGTCCAGTTGGTTCATCTACCCCAACTGAATGGATGTCTTCCATGGCAGTAGCTCATAAGAAAAGCTTACATGATATCAGAATATGTACTGATCCAAGAGATTTAAACAAAGCAGTGAAAAGACCTCATCACCCAATGCGTACAGTCAAAGAACTTGCTCCTCTTATGCCAAAGTCACAGTTTTTTTCTGTTTTGGATGCAAAGAGTTAATTTTGACAAATTTTGCTTGACTGAAAATCTTCATTGTTAACCACTTTCAGTACTCCTTTTGGCATGTACAGATTTTTGAGAATGCCATTTGGGATAAATCCTGCCAGTGAAGTCTTCCAGTGTGCCATGGAACAAATTTTATTCTGGTTATCCGTATGCTATTATAGTAGATGATATCCTAATAGGAGGTAATAGTGAAGCCGAGCATGACAGAAACCTCAAGAAAGTTCTGGAAAAAGCATGTGAAGTGAATATTAAGCTGAATCCTCAGAAGTGCAAGTTCAGCCTACGAGAAGTTACTTATGTTAGTCATTTGTTTACCAGTTCAGGCTTACAACCAGATCCTTCAAATCAAACAGCAATTATTGATACCAACTCCAGACAATGTTCAACATTTTCCTGGCATGGTTAACTTCCTAGGCAAGTTCATTCCAGACTTGAGCCAAATTTCAGCACTACTCATAGAGCTGACACACAAAGATATAATTTGGTCATGGTTAGAGCAATGGCAAAGTGCATTTGATGTCCTGAAACAGAGAATTGCCAGTCCCCCAACTCCAGATACTATGAAGTTCACAAACCTGTAAATCATTCTAGTGATGCTTCGAAATTTGGTCTGTTTGTGAAGGTCTGTGATGGTCCTGTTCAGCTTGTCTGGCACACAGTTTTGCTCTGATGGAATGTACGATGCCTGTGGGAGACTGTGCTGTGAAGCTATATCCCAAGCAAACATGGCTGGTCTGCAAAGGGAATACAACCTACTTCCCCCTTGCTTGTTGATGTATTGCATGACTGTGGTATTGTCTGTAACTATCTGGAAACCAAAGATGGTTCAAAGAGTTGAGTGCCTTAATGAGGGCATGCATTTCCATGATCTTTGTGTTTGCATCTGTCCTTGGTGTCCCACACTCCCTGCACTTGTATCCCTCCTGAAACTGCTTTACAAGCAAAGTCCAAAGCATCTGTGGTGACTGACTGCTTTGGAGGAGGGAGGGAGAAGTGAAGACCTGGATTTAAGGATCTCTGTTGTCTCTACCAACAGATTTCTCTTCTGACAAACCCCAGCACTGGAATTTGAAAAGATAAAGTGTGTTGATGCTGGGACCAAAGAGAGTTCGGATACCATTGTATCTTTCTCATGTGGAGTCTTGCCAGGGGCCAGGACCAAAGTCTGAGTGGAAAACCTTAGAAAAAAGTTCTAAATAAAGATCTGTTTTTTTCCTGTGGAAGAAAAGCTGTTTGAATTAAGATATCTAGCTGACACCCCAGGAACACAATCCTGTGAGAGGTAGTCAAGAAAGACTTTTGAGTGTTGTCTTGAAACACAGCTTGTATAAGAGATCACTCACCCAAGACAGAAATTTCTGACACTTTGAAAAAGACTCTTCAAAGATAAGCAAGCTGTCTAAACATGGAAAATGTGAATACCCAGTAGCTTGCAATGAGCTATAAACAAAAGTTATGTATTCACCACAGTTCTAAATCTGTCTTTTCTGTTTCCGTCCCTCATCAACTTATGGGTCTCAGATCCAGCTTTCGCTACTTCTAAGATTTGGATCCAGTGCTCAGGCTCCTCTTCCTGCCCATAATCACTTGTAAAAGGTGCAAACTACCTCAAATCGAGTTTGCCCAGCGATAAAAGTTCCCCTATCATAAGGGAATTTAACATTGTAAATGTATTGACAGATAAACAACATAGATAACATGAACACTGCTTGCTTTGAAAACAGAATGAAAGAGAAAGACAGGAGCCAAGGCAAGGTCAGATATAACCATCTCGGAATGGAAACATAATAAGCAAAAATTGTGCATACAAAAATTAAGGAGGGGGTGGTGTGAGAGTAGTTGAGGAAAGATGGAAACAGACAACACAGATCTATCATTATGAAGTGTACATAACAGTTGTATCTGATGTTGTCTTTTCTGTCTGCTCCTTAATGTATGGGACAGAGTCCACACCTACTTTCTCACTTGGGAGGCCCTGTGGAAGGATATTCTGAAGCACAGCTGAACCAAAGGAAGCTCTAGATTTGGATTGCATACCTAATTTGTAGTGTGAGATGAAGCTATGTACCTTGGACCAGGCAGCTGTGGTACATATGTCATCAGTCGGAACACTAGAAAAGTTGACTGTTGATGAAGCCACAGATCTTTTGTAATGAGCATTTCAAGTCAAAGGAAGTATCAGTCCTCTTTCTTGATAAATAGAGGAAATGCACTGTGACAACCAACTTGAAAAGGTGACTTTGGACACTGGTTTTCCCAATTTAGCTGTAGAGAAGGACAAAAATAACTGATCCTCTTCCCTGAAAGGTTTTGTATAATATACAGTGTTTATAAAAAGTTTACACACCCCTGTTAAATGCCAGATTTTTGTGATATAAAAAAATCAGACCACAATAAATCATTTTAAACCTTTTCCCACCTTTAATGTGACCCGTAACCTGTACAATTCAATTGAAAAAAACAAACAAATCTGTTGAGGCGGTATAAAAAATAAAAAAAACATACAGTAAGCTAGTTGCATAAGTGTGCAAACCCTTAAACTAATACTTTGTTGAAGCACCTTTTGATTTAATTAGAGCATTCAGTCTTCTTGGGTAGGAGTCTATCAGCATGGCACATCTTGACTTGGCAATATTTGCCCACTCTTCCTTGTAAAAGTGCTCCAAATCTGTCAGATTGCAAGGGCATCTCTTGTGCACAGCCCTCTTCAGGTCACCACATAGATTTTCTATTGGATTTAGGTCTGTGCTCTGGCTGGGCCATTCCAGAACTTTAATTTTCTTCTGGTGAAGCCATTCTTTGTTGATTTGGATGCATGCTTGGGGTCATTGCCATGTTGAAAGGTGAAATTCCTCTTCATATTCAGCTTTCTAGCAGACACCTGAAGGTTTTGGGGCAAAAGTGACTGGTATTTGGAACTGTTCATAATTCCTTCCACCTTGAGTCAGGAAAATCCTACTAGGACAGCTGAACTTTATTTGAGGTTAATCAGAGTCTCTTTAATTGATTGCAGGTGTGCACCCAAGAAAATTGAATACTGTAATTAAATCAAAAGGTGATTCAACTAAGTATTAGTTTAATAAGTGTGCACACATATGCAACCAGTTTATTGTACATTTTTATTTTTTATATTTTTCCCCTAACAGATTTGTTAGTTTTACAATTGAAGTTTACAGGTTATAGGTCACATTAAAGATGGGAAGTGTTTTGAAATGATTTACTGTGGTCTCATTTTTTATATCACAAAAACCTGGCATTTTTAACAGGGGTGTGTAAACTTTTTATATCCACTGTAAATAAAAATGTAACTGATGAACATCAAGCAAATGCAAGGTATATTCAACCTTGTTCAAAAAATTTGAGAACACTGGAATATTCAATGGACTTATTAATGAATGATTCAGAAGCCACCTTATGAAGAAAGGAGGGGTTGGTTTTCAGGAACACTCTGAGTGTAGCTCAGAAAATCTCCTGGAAGAAGTGATAGCAACCAGAAATAAAGTCTTCCATGATAAAAACTTCAGATCAACACTAGCAAATTCAAATGGGGGCCCAGTCAAAGCCTGTAGCACAATAGTAGTATTCCATGGAGAGACTGGATCTTTAAGTGGAGGACATAGTAGAAAGGTACCTAAGAGGAAAGCCTTGGATAATCTGAGAAATGCAGTGGGTGTATGATTTTCCCCCACAGGGAAAGGGAATATTGCAACTAACTGTACCATGACTGTGGAACAGCTGGCCCAGCACTGGAAAAGGTGTGTGAGGAAGTCTTAAATTGCTGGAAGAGGTGCTGAGAAACAGTTAATATTTTTTTCAAATTGCTCAGCTATAAAACCCTTTCCATTTGCTCTTGTAAATTTTCCTAGTTGAAGGCTTTTGG
Organism: Protopterus annectens; assembly: GCF_019279795.1. Lineage (NCBI taxonomy): Eukaryota > Metazoa > Chordata > Ceratodontiformes > Protopteridae > Protopterus > Protopterus annectens. The sequence continues at coordinate 1,256,788,060 of NC_056733.1, forward strand.
GAAGAAGACAAAATGTGGGCAACTGAAGATGAAAACCTGGAAATGGTGAACCATCATTGGAACTGGAGAAACCATGCAGTCAGTTTGAGGGACTGAATGCTTGGGTGAGGTTATCCCAATGGGAGAGATAAAACATCTGGGTCTGAGCCCAGCACCTAGGATGGGTGGACTAGATGAGACCAACGGAAGGGAAACCAGACTTGTTAAAACCAATAAGGGGCTATAAAGATGACTATTACCTTCATCACAGATGCTTTCTGAAGAAACTTGGATTCAGGGGTATTGAGGGAAAGGTGTACAGGAGTCCTGGGCCAAGGGTGCATTACAGCATCCCTGGCTGACTCCCCCTCTCTGGGAATTAGAGCAAAGAACCTGTTGCATTTGGTGTTGCGTGGAAAGGTGAAGAGGACCTAACAAGGTTGGCCACAGCAGCTGAAAATATACTCCATTACTAACAGATTGAAGGACCACTTGTGAGGCAGCAGAATGGGCCTGCTCAACCAGGATATGGGTTGCTATCAGAAAGTGGAAAGAAGATATTGCCAATGGCAAGACTCATGGCTTCTTGAAACAATGGTAAGATATAGTTCCTCCCTCGTTGTTGATGTACTAAACAATTACAACATTGTCTGTAAGAATAGATATCAGACCCAAACAGAGAGAGTCCTGAAGGGCCTGCAACACTAGGAGAACTGCTTTCATCTCCAAAATAATGACGGGAAGACTGAACTCTGTTTGGGACCAAGTTACATGAACTGTCTTTCCAAGATAATGCCCCCCCAATCCCTGTTGGGAAGTGTCTGTGGTCATTGTGGCTTGGGGGAAGGAAGAATGAAAGGACATTTCTGTAAAACATGAGGAGATTCTAGCCACCATTGTATGTGAACTCTGCAAAAGTTCATTAGAATCACTCAAGAGCACACAAGACATCTCTTGACTGACCATTGAACTGCCAAAGTCCATTGATAAAACCACATGTAGAATCCTGTTAGTAACCCTAATGTGATGGATGTTTCCATAGAGCCTAGAAAATAAAAAAAAATGTATCACTGAGGGCTTCTGGTGAGATAAGGTTTCTTGGGCTTGTTGATAAAGAGAAATAATTGTTGACTGAGGAAGTTTTAACATCTGAAGTCTTGTGTCCAAAAGGGCTCTGATAAACTCTAGAGTCTGGACTGGTTGTAGCTTGAACTTTACTAGATTTACTGTAATCCCCAGGTCTATGTTCTGTTGGAACAAGGAGTCCCAGGCTTGAATGAATCAATTCCTGGAAGAGGCAATGATGAGCCTCTCATCCAATTATGGGAATACCTGGAAACCCTGCAGTAATAGATGAGCTTCCACTATTTCCATGCACTTGGTAAACACCCAGGGGCTGTGGTGAGACCAAAGGGCAGAGCCCTGAATTGGTAATGACTGGCTCCCAGACATAAGCAGAGGTATTTCCTGAAGCATCTATCCATCCTTATGTGGAAGTACGCATCCTGAAGATCTATCAAACACATCCAGTCATTTTTCCTCAGTAATCGAAGAATGTACTGAAAATGACCATCTGGAATTTTGCTTGTTTCACAAAACTGTTCAAGTGACATAGGTCAAACATTGGCCTTAGGTTCCCATTTTTCCTTGGCACTAAAAAGAATCTTGAGTAAATTCTGGATCCTCATTGGTCTGGAGTGACCTTTTGGATGATGCAATTTCTTAGATGCTTCCTTATTTCTAAAGCAGCTTCTTCCCTTTGTGAGGATGTAATATTGGGAATTATTTTGGGGCATGAAGGAAGGGTATGAATGGGAAGGAAATAGTGTCTGGTTATGATCCTCTGCACCTATTTTCCTTGAGTGATGGACGTCCAGGTTGTTGGATGCAAGGATAAGTGCCCCCGACTGCCTCCAGAGTGCAGCAATTGAGAAACCATTTAGGAGCACTGGAAAAGCTTCTCTGAGAAAAGACCCCTTGATGCCTTAGTTTTGTGGGCCACCCCTGCCCCTTGGTTGACATCCATTATAAGAATTTCCCCCTCTGTCTTGTGGAGATCTTTCTCCAGAAGAGTCAGATGCAAAGCCCTGGGATTTGCAAAACCAAATTATCTTCCTTCCTTTCTGGTTCCTGGAGAAGGTCCTTTGAGGGGTAGAGAATTTGATCCCTATGGCAGATAGGTATTTACTATCCTTCTCACTTCTTGAGATAGTCTCATTAACTTTGGGATCAAACGGAGTTAATCCATCATATGAAGAGTTGATGAAGGACAGCTTGAAATGCTCTGCAAAATCACAAAGCTGCATTTAGGCATGACTTCTTATAGAAATGCCTGTGACAGCTGCTTTAGACACACCATCTGTGGCATTAGAGATAAGGTGCATAGACACATTGGATAGCAACTATAGGTAATAAACTATGAAGCAATGGATTTTCTTTGATCTGTAGTCAAGGTCCCTGGGAGAGAGTTGGCAATATCCTTTGTCAAATCCCTCTGTAAAGGAGTGATGTGTGCCAAGTAATTAAGCGCCTTCACCAAAAAATTAGATGAGGTGTAGACATACTTTCCAAATCTGCCCAATGCGTGCGACTCTCTGTTGGGTAGATAGACTAAAGAACTTTCTTTCACAAGCTCCTTCATAGTGGTTGCTGCCACTACCATAGAATATACCATGGTACCCTTGTTCCAATGGGGCTGGTCTTTGGGAGCACCTAAAAACTTGTCTGGCTTTTTGAGAACTGGCTCAGCTGTGTCTGTCTCCCTCCTTATGCAAAAGGAGATCAGGTCTGTCATCTTATTCACTGAGGGAACCACCCAAGAAGTAGATGGGCCAGAATCGAAAGTCTCAAGAAAAAAATGATTCCTGTGGAGAAGGTACTTGGGAGGACCATCCTCCTTTCTGACTCAGAGGTTCAAGATTATTCTGAATGAGACATCCTCAAGGGGGATTCTGGGAGAACCTTCCCCCTCATCAAAATCGGTATTGGTGGTCAGGGATTTCTTGGGGGAATCCAAGTGCCTCCTCTTAGACTTTTGTTTCCTATGAACATCCTCTGTGCATTGTTCAGGACAGAACTCAGAAACAGTCGGACAACTATTCAGAAGTGCTGGAAAGGCTTCTCTGAGGAAGGACCCCTGAAGCCTTAGTTTTCATCCCACCTTTGCCCCTTGGGTGGCATCTATTATAAGAGATTCCCCCCTTTACCTTGAGGGGTTCTTTCTCCAGAAGTGTCAGATGCAAAGCCCTGGGATCTACAAACTGAAATTCTGTTCCCTCCCTTCTTGTTCCTGGCTGTCATGATGGGACAGGAAAGCAGGCTGTGGACCCTGGGAAATGATATGGGGAGGGCTGGATCCAGTTATGAATGGATAGACCTCTCTCTAGGTTGAGAGAGTATTCTGTTGAATGTCTTGAATGCTGAACTCAACAAAGATCTGGGGATTCTCACTGTTGGATCTGAAACTCATAAAGGTGACTGAACTCTAGAAGCCATTCTGCTGGGATCCAAGGCTGTTGCCAGAGCTAATCTATCAAGTACCAATGCCCTGAGAGGGAGGAAAGGATCTGAAGACTTCAGATCTGATCCTACCCTGTCACAGTCAATGCTGAAAGTTTGGCTGCAAGACTCTGATGGCTCCAACAGTGTCAGAATCAAATTCATCAGATAACTCATCTGAGTTGAGGATGTATGGAGCCTTGGCTCGGATGCAGATCTGCCCTGAGCAAGAGTCTGATCTGAGAGGCTGAATCAAAGAAGGAGCCATTAACAAGTGAGGGGGAAGAAGTGGTTCTTCCAGATCCAACAGTGGTCAGAGCTGGAAGTATCCCCAACTGGAGTTGGGTCCAAAGGTAACTCCTCATCCTGTCCACATCAGCTTCAGTGAGGCTCTAAGAAGACCTAGCTGACCTTAGACAAAAAAGCAGAGGAAGGTGGTCTGGAAAGATAACAGGGTCTGCTGGGAAAACTGGAGACTGGAGCCTATGGGATATAGGATACAGGGAAAATCTAGGTAGAGTTACGAATCTGATAGCTATCAAATTCGAAAAGAGTGCTGGCTCCAAAGTTCTAGAAATCTTGGATGGCAGAGTCGATGAGGGTCTCATATCCGGTGATCTTTTCTATGTAAATTTAGATTTTTCCTTGTCTTTTTCTGTGTCTTTTATCTCTTTCCATCTTCTTTTGTGTCTCCCTGGGTTTTTCAGCCTTTTTAGAAGACTAAGATTGATAGAGGAAGAAAAAGCAGCCACACACTTCCCTGATCGTCAACGAGCCTCTCTTCTGCCATAGGCTGAAGGAGACCCTTTAAAATCAGCTTGTTTCTTCTTTCTATGATGACTCATTATCCAAAAGTCTCACAGAGCAGGCAATATCCAGATAAGAACGGCCAAGGCAATGCTCACACCTCTCTTGTGCCTCAGAGTTAGGAAGCTTGTGGCAGCAAGCTATACATTTCATAAAACTGGAGGGCATTATCTGCTATCCTCACAGTCCAAATAAAGAAGAAGGAGAAGAAGAAAAAACTGTCCTAGAAGATAGAAAGTTTAAAAAAACTGTCAGGATATATATATATATATATATATATATATATATATATATATATATATATATATATATATATACTTTTTTAAAACTTTTTTTATGAAATAAGCCTTGAAGAGGCAAGAAGAAAGGAAAAAAGGATGAGGGAACATCAAGCATAAATGCTAAGAGAAGCAGATAAAAATGAATTCCAAATAAAAAAACATACTTATCTAGAAATCTCTTCTTTTTTTTTTTTTTGAACAAACCACTCCTGAGCACAAAGATCTGGCAAACACTTATGGAGGTAGCTCACTCCTTTCACAAGGGATTATGGCTAAGGAAGGAGCTTACGCACAGGACCAAAGCTTAGAAGTAGTCAATGTCAGATCTGAGGTTGGGTCCAAGACCCATAACTTGAGAACAGACAAAAAAAGACAACATCAGATCTTGAGCTAGATACTTTGTAAATACTCCTGGTGTGGTGGATAGTCCAAAGGATAAGGCAGAGAACTGATAATGTGATCCAGACACACACAACCTTAAGAAACCTTTCCCCACCTGGGAGGGAGGAACTGTTCTATCAGTTCTTGTGACATAATGTGATGAAGAACAGGTGGAAGCAAAAGAGTCTGATTTGGAGGATGAGGAATGAGAGTCCTGGAAAGAGAGAATTTCCTCCCACTGCCATATGTAACCCTGATGAATGATTTTCAGAACCCATTTGTCTGAAACAGTCTGTTGCCAAAGAAAAAAATGGAGATTCAGACTTTAAGGAAGGAAAAAAGAGGCCAGAGTGGTGTAGATCATTGAGTATATTGTACCTAGTTAGCTACTGTAGCTAGATAGCACTTGCATATAAGTTACTAAGCACGTGCAAGATCAGTGCCATTTTGTACAGTCAATCGGAGTAAATGTAGGCATAAATGGAGATGCACAAGCGAGTGTGTTTGAAGTAATGAGTCAACCGGTTAGCTTAAATACATGTTCTAGTTATAGTTCCTGATGTGTTTATGTACAATAAATATCTTGAACCCATACACTGCTTCATCGTCTCTTTTGAACACATGAGACAAGTGACAGGTGGGAGGGGATCACAAGATCTTTTGAATAATCATTCAAACTCTTTGAACCATCCCTGGTTTTGGGAGGTTCAAGACTTCTTTCTGGAACTCCCTTGTGATTTCTTCTTAAATGTGTGTTTACCTAAATTTTGTTGAAACTGTTTATTCTGCTTTTGTTCCCCAAAAAATTGGATGGGGAGATAAAAAAATCCCTTGGACAATTTGGAAAAGGAGGACTGAAAATCTTATAGATTCCCTGGATCAGCTTGCTCTTTTCATCACACGTTTTGATTACCTCTGCAGTAGAGGGGCTAAACACTAAATATCTATCCAGGAGAGAATTTAAAATCTAATTTTTAACATTCTCTGGGAGGTTCTGAGAATCCTTAAAACAGTTCCAGTGGCCATATACTGCAAGCCGTATCAACAGAGTCATACAGACAGTGCAAATGAGTAGTGACCTGTACAACAGGAGATAGCAAGTTATTTGAAGCAGATTTTTCCTCACAAGAAACTGCAGATAATACATTCCTCATATGTTCACAATTTGTGACAACAAAATTTAACATATGAGCCTAATTATTCAAAATATTGGAAATCAGAGTTGCAGAAGTATACACTTGTTTTCCCATACCTATCAATAATTTCCCACCCTTATTATAAACAGTAGGACTGAAATTAACTAAGTGCTTGGAAGAAGTGGGATCATCTAAAACTTTGGCTGCTGGGCCACGGTTGGAAATAGTGTATAAAAACTTAAAAGATTGGGGAACTTTATACCAATATAGCATTTTGAATTTGGGGACTATCACAAAAAGGTTTAGGAAAGAAAGATCCAGAACTGGTCTCCATGCATTTTCTTTCTTTCTAGGAACATCCTTGAATAAAAACCTTTTCCCATCTGAGAGGATGGAACTGTTCTATCAGTTCTTGTGACATAATGTGATAAAGAACAGGTGGAAGCAAAAGAGTCTGATCTGGAGGATGAGGAGTGTGAGAGTCCTGGAAAGAGGGAATTTCCTCCCACTGCCATATGTAACCCTGATGAACATACCTCCCAACCGCCCTGAATTACTCATTTTTTACCGAGTTTTGGGGTCCAAATAATGGGGTGCCACGATTCCCAAGTGGCACCCCTTAATTTCTGAATTTCACAGCAGTTTATTTTTAATTTTTTTGTTCTGGCTTTTGGAGCTGACGTCATCACGTGTGCAATGACATCAGCTCTGTGAAATGGTCTGCCAGCCTGTCGGAAATGACCTAGCTGCCTAGCTGATGCGTACAAGACACAACAAGAAAATGATGGTCCGGGCGGGAAAGGAACATTATACTGCCATACGTTATGCTGCTGCTGGGCTGCCTGCAAGAGAATCGAACGTTATGCTGCTGCCTGCGAGACAGCTTAGAGGAGGTATTTGCTGCCTGCCATATGAGTGAGCTGAGAGGAGGTATTTGCTGCCCGCCTTAAGTTATGCTGCCTAAGAGAAGAGATATTTGCCATACATATCTGTGGAAGTTATGGTCCTAGGAGTGTCAGTTTGGAAGGTGTTCTGCTTCACTGTGTGTGTGTGTGTGTGTGTATATCTGTGGAAGTTATGCTGCTAGGAGAGGCAGTTTGGAAGGCGTTCTGCTGATGCTGCTGTGTGTGTGTGTACTTGTGTTTAAGCCATCACACTGCAACTAGTTAAGTTTGTTTGTCTTTTCGGCTTTTCCTGGTTAGGAGTCGCCACAGTGGAACTCCTGTCCGCTAATGATTGGCAGTAGATTTTTATGGTGCTGAGTTGCCAGCCCAACGCCTAACCTTCAGCGAAGGCACGCCCGTTCACGCATGTCTTTCGAACGCCACTCGACCACAGGGAGGACATGCAGACTCCACACAGAAGGCACTCCAGCTGAGAATCGAACAAGAGAACCTCTTGCTGTGAGGCAACAAAGCTACCGCTGCACCACCGCGGCTATACTACAACTAGTTAAGTAATAACCACTTAACAAATGTGACCAGAGTAATCAAGAATCTAAATGGTTATTACTTAACTGCAACTAGTTAAGTAATAACCATTTAGATTCTTGATTACTCTGGTCACATTTGTTAAGTGTCTATAAGAAACAGTGTTCAAGGATTTCACATTAGAAACTGCTTCTAAGTTTGCCAGACATTGCAAGTCTATTAAGCTTTGAGTTGATCAGAGCAGTTTATCAGGTTTCTGATGTAACTTTGTCTATCATAAGATTTGTATTAGATTCATCAATGTGTCACATATATAAAGAGACAGTACGAGAACTGAAAAACACTGATGACTTTAACACATTAATGTTTCATAGTCCATGAGATCAAGTTGTCAGTGAAATGTGTCTGTGTACTGAAAGCAGATGGACATGTTTTTGAATTAACTGCCATTTGTCAACACCATTAAAGTGAATAACTGCATTTAAAAGGTACATATTGTTTTTTTATGCTTTGCTGCTTTGATTTGTTAAGGGGACAGCACAATGGTGTATTGAACACCTCTGTGACTAATGTGCCAACTTTGAATGGTTGGATTAGTTCAACAGCACACTAAATGGTAGAAATCCCCCCTGCACAGAGATCTTGGAAATGATTATATTTAAGCTGAGGACACAAGTGACAGGTGTTATCTCTCAAAAGAAAAACACAATTTTTCTAATTCTGTGAACAGAATTTCAGACTGGTTGTTTTCATCCAAATTAGGGTACATATTAGTATTCACTGCACAGTTTTCTTTGAGACTTAATTTGTTCATATTACAGGTTTCAGTGCAGAAACAACTGCAACTGAAAGTATTATAATTAAAACAAATTTTAACATTCTTCTTGATTGCTTTTCGATTGATTGTATGCATTTTCATGCACTTTTACAGTGTCATATTCAGCGATCTGGGATTTTAAGGAATACACTTACTGAAGCAAAGTAAGTGATGTTAATATATCAATTGTCTTTAAATGATTTGTGAACTCAGTATTTGCCATAGTTGAGGAGACATATATATATATTTTTTACTTTTATTGACCCTGGTCTGGAGATAATTAAATTAGAGGACTATAGGGCATCAGTGGTGGGGGTGAGGTTAGCAGCCCACCTGTATAAAATGTAGTTTTTAACTGCAATTTTTCCTCTGGTTAAGTTTCTGTCAATGGACCAGTTTGTTGGAGAGTCACACTGACTTGTTTGTGTGTTGCCTTGGAAACAAATAGTTATGATCTACATTTATGCAATGTCATCATGGCATAGTTCTCTAATGACATTTCAGAAGGCACAGCTTCTTTCTCCTGAAGCAAAAGCTCATTTTTCTCTAACTTTTTAGTAATGTAGTAGATAGAAACCTTCTAGATTTACAGCTTAAATGAAGTATTCAATATCACTTATGTTTCTTCACTGCGTATCAGTTGTATGTTGACTACAAATCCTTTATAAAAGAGTACATCTGGCTATACCCATAATCATGAAACAGTATACTTTAATATGCTATTTTTACCAGATAAATTATATATTTTTTCTGAATACTCTCTGTGCTTTTTAGGTAGTGCAAAGGGTATAATAAAATCTCATTAGTATTCAAAAATTGTGCACAGTGATCGTACAGGACAATCAGCATGCCTATGATAAATCAAGCATGACACATGGGAAGAAGACTGGCATAGTGATTGTACAGGGCAATCAGCATGCCTATGATAAATCGAGCATGACACATGGGAAGAAGACTGGCATAATGAAACAATATTAGAAGTCCAGGAAACTATGACTTGACCTACTTAATTTCTGTATTTTTTGGAGAAATACTTAAAAATAACAAGTAAAACTGCATTAAACAGGTAAATAGCAATTTGATTTTAGTACCCAACAAACACATAAACAGAAAATATAAACAAAAAAGCAAATAGAGATGTAATGCCTGATTGCCATTACCAATTTCAGTCCAGGAGGGGAGATTCCCAAACTGCACTGAAATCAGTAATTTAAAAAAAGAATGAATGAACAGCATCTAACGAGCCGTGTTTGTGAAGGTGGATTCAAGTACAGCATCCAGTTTGTACACAAAACATTATAGTCAGTCTTTATTGGGGGAAGGCCAGCATGCAAGTTTTAATGTTAAGTCTGTTTTCATTGTGAGACAGTATTGCTTTGTTTAACAGATGTCTATTAGTGTTTGTGCATTGTGCTATAAAATGTAAAAATAAAATCCAAATAATCTTTGGAGAAGTAAAGCAGTATGCACATTAGTGTTTATGGTAAATGGGAAGAAATAGCCAGGTAATGGGACATTGGTATGGCTGCAGGGGGACTCTGGTGCCATATTTTGGTTGTCTGTTCTTTAGTTTACGTTTGAAAATTGGTATACCACAATTCCATTGAAATGGGCATGGTTATGTAATTATGTATATAAATTTTATGTTGCTCAGCGTACAGTTTTGTACCTATTTTTCATGGGCCTTGTCCAGATTTTTCATGTTTCCAGGTTGAGAGGTATGCTGGTGAATGAGTTTCAGAACCCATTTGTCTCAGTCTGTTGCCGAAGAAAAAAGGGGCCATGGTGGTGTAGATCATTGAGTATATTATACCTAGTTAGCCACTGTAGCTAGATAGCACGTGCATATGTTACTGAGCATGTGCAAGATCAGGGCCATTTTATACAGAGTGAATGCAGGCATGAATGGAGATCCACACATGAGTGTGTTTGAAGTAATGAGTAAACCAGTTAGCTTAAATACATGTTCCAGTTACATTCCTGATGTGTTTATGTACAATAAACATCTTGAACCCATTCACTGCTTCATCATCTCTTTTGAACACATGAGACAAGTGACAGGTGGGAGGGGATCACAAGGTCTTTTAAATAATCATGCAAACGTTTTGGACTGTCCTTGGTTTGGGGAGGTTCAAGACTTCTTTCTGGAACTCCCTTGCCATTTCTTCTTAAACGTGTGTTTAAAAAAATACCTTGGACAATTCGGAAAAGGAGGAATGAAAATCATAGAGATTCCCAGGATCAGCTTGCCCTTTTCATCACGTTTTGATTATTTCTGCAGTAGAGGGGCTAAACACTAAATCTCTATCCAGGAGAGAATTTAAAATCTAATTTTTAACATTATCTGGGAGGTTCTGAGAAACCTCAAAACAGTACCAGTGGCAAATCAATAGCAGAAGATAGTAGGACTGGAATTAACTAAGTGCTTGGAAAAAGTGGGATCAACTAAAATTATGGCTGCTGTTGGTCATGGTTGGAAATAGTCAGGGGCAGCTTGTGCTATAGGACTGCAGGACTGCAGCCCCCCACCTATAAATTCCCCATTCCCCCCACCGTAGAACATATAAAAATAAAATTAAAAATGTTCAGACTCCGTGCATGCATGCTTAGTTCCTAACTGCTATGTTAGGCAGACCAGAACTCCACACACGCATGCGTGCTCATTCCTTCATAGGTTCATAGGTTCATACTAGACTATCTGCCCTAGGGCATTTATAAGCCTAGCCAGAATGTGTTTGGCTTTCGCCACCCATTTTAAATTTATTTTGCTATGCCCTTTTTCGAGGTTAGTATACTGTGCCTCTGTCTAACAGTGACACAGAAGTGATACCCGGGGTAAACCTACGATCTCCCATCCACTCATCAAGATTCCTCTTGAAGAGAGTCAATGAGGGACTCTGCCTAACCTGGACTGGGATTTTATTCCAGAGTGAAGGGAGCCTCTGGGTTATGAATCTGTCCCTCCAGCATGTCCTATTTATTTCAGTGCTGAGGTTCAAGTCTCTGGCGTAGCTCAATGGGATTTGGATTTTCTGAGGTGCAGCATGTCCATTAATTCATGGCTTTATACGTCAGGCACAGATCGCCTCTGAACAGGTGGTATGCCACTGAGTAGAGCTGGAGTTTCTTTAACTGGGCAGCATATGGCATCTGTTTGAGCCCTTTGATCCTCTTGGTGAGGTACTTTTGGGGTCTTTCCAGTTGCTGCAGGTGTCTGGTAAGGTACATCCCAAAGGGGCATTGTACTCAATTATGGGCCTGATGAGGGATGAGTAAAGAGGTACAATGACCTCCCTGATCTAGATGTGAATCCCTTCATGATTAGGTGGGCTATATAAAATGTTTTTCTAACCACTTTGGCCACGTGGTTGTCAAATGAGAGATTGCTATCAACTTGGGTCCCCAGGTCCCTAATTACTTCTTCTGTACTTAATGGATTACCACCTATGTGGTAATTTGTGGGCACTGTTTTTGCCAAAGGGATAACTATACACCTTTTGGCATTTAGCTTGAGGCCATGGCTCTGGCACCAGTTGTCTGTTTCTATGAGACCCTTTTGGAGGATGCTTGTGTCGGCTGGAGAGTCGATTATGGCGCCCAGTTTGCAGTCATCTGCGAACTTGGTCAGCCACAGTCCTTCCGTGTTGGCCTGTACCTCCACGAAATATATACTGAACAAGAGAGGTCCCAGGACTGAGCCTTGTGGGACACCACTTGTAACTGGTTTGGAGTCTGACATGGCTCCAGCAATTCTAACCATGTGGGTTCTGTCCTTGAGCCAGTTTGCAATCCATCTAGTGACATAGGGGTTTATATTTAAGCTGGTGAGCTTATCTATAATGCCGAGTGGGGTATTGTATCGAAGGCTTTTGCGAGGTCCAGGTAGGCTGTGTGGACCACCTTCCCCTCGTCAATGGCCTTGGTGACTGTTTCAAAGAAATCAACCAGGTTTAAGAGGCAGGATCTGCCCTTAACAAAGCCGAACTGGGTAGGATCCAGTGTCTGTAGGTCCCCAATATCTTTATTTATGAGGTCCATGATAATCCTTTCCATAGTTTTGCAGACCAAGCTAGTCAGGCTTATGGGGCAATAGTTTCCAGGATCCGTTGAGGCACTGCCTTTATGGAGAGGGACCACTGTTGCTGTACACCACTCTTTGGGCACATATCCTGTAGTAAGGCTGAGATTGAACAGTAGTTTTATGTTGGGGTTTAGCTGTTCTTGGAGTTCATGTAGGACGCAGCCCGGGACACCGTCTGGTCCCATTGATGCTGTGTTTTTTGCTTTGGAGAGGGTGGCTCTTACCTGAGCATCTGAGATGTCAGGGGGGCAGCACTCTGCTGGGATAGATATTTGCGCTTTTGGGGGGGAGGGAAGAAGTTTGCACTGAATCTGTCAGCTAGGATGTTGGCAATGTCTGTGGGTTCAGTGTATTTTTGTCATTTTGGACTAATTCTGAGCATATCTGGGAATTACCACCCAGGTTCCTAACATAACTAAAGAAAGCCTTGTGATTATCCTTAGTCCTGTGCAATTTTCTCTCGAAGCTGGCCTTAGACAATTTTATGAGTGCCCGTAGTTTTTTGCTAATACTGATCAGTGATGCCTTCCCTTTTTGGGATTTTGCTCTATCATTTAGTAGCTTCCTCCTTCTATTGTATAGTTTGTTTATGGCTGGGGTCCACCAGACAGGGCGTCTGCCTTTGGAGGATTGGGTCTTGGTTTTATTTGGGATTGCATGATCCATGCATTCCTGAAGGTGTTCATAGAATCGTTTATAAAGGATTCTGCGGTCTGGGCCATATTTTCCACAGGCCCGGGGGCTTTGAAGGATTCCACCTCGGTTTTGAGGAGTGTGAAATTTGCTTTACAGAAGTTTTTCACTGTGGTTTTCTGGGCAGGGGGTGGGGTCGGGATGTGAATATCCAGTGAGATTAGTTTATGGTCTGATCTTACCAGTGAGGGATACACTTCTGGTCTGGAACATAGAGTCCCCATGTTGGTGATGATCAGGTCCAGTATGTTTTCCCCTCTTGTGGGACTGGTAACAAGTTGTTCCATAGCATTTGAGTTTATAAATTCTAGCAACCTTTGGGCTAGGGTGTTGGAGCTAGAGTAATGCTCCCAGTCTATGTTTGGGTAGTTGAAGTCGCCCAATATAATGGTGTTTGGAGAGACCTTCATATTTTCCAGTGTTCTCAGGAAGGCTGAGTGGGGTTCCTGGGTTTGGGAGGGTGGTCTGTAGCAGGCTATAAACTGGAAGGCAGTTTTACCCACTGTTAGTTGCACATGAATAGTCTCTGATGCTTCATGCTTTGCCACCAACCTGGAGGTGTGGGTATCTTTGATGAATATCGATACTCCCCTCCTTTTGTGGTTCGGTCCAAGTTTTGGGGCCAAAAAGCATGGTATGAGGTATAACCTGGTAGTGCTGGGGTGCTCTCGGGAGCCCTGAACCAGGTTTCTGTTACTGCACAGATATCGATGTTCTCCATGCTAAGGAGAGTTTGAGTGTGCATCTTGAGGTTTAGACTTCTGGCGTTGAGTAGCATTACTCTTAGTTTCTTATCCCTTGTGATACCTATGGAGGTGGGTTTGTCTTTGAGCCTTGCCTAAAAAGGCACTATGGGGTAGCAAGAGCCTTTGCCAATATCTGAAAGCCCAGGGTGACAGGTGCAAGCCATCCCTAGCGAAGCATCGTGGCTTGTCGAGCATATCATCCTAAGCTGACAGGCATTGGATCCCTTTGAATGACACCAGTACTTAAGCCAATTGTTGAAATTGATCATCTTGTTTTCATATTGTGGCATCATTCTTGGTGAGGGTAAGATGCTACTCAAGGTCAGGGTCATACCGGCCTGGGCTACATGCTCAGAGAGCTCCTTTATGTCTCTTTTCATGTAGTCCAGGGAGGTACGTCTCAGGTCATTCACACCAGCATGAACAATGACTGAGTCATATTTGTACTTGCCTTGGAGTGATCTGAGTGCTTGTGTTATGTGGCGGATCCTAGCACCCGACAGGCTGCTCACCGTGACCCTCTCCTTGTTCAGCCTGGTGAGCGGGACGTCAGTGTGCCTGAAGATAGAGTCACCTATTACAAGTGTATCAGGTCTGTTGTTTAGTCTTAAGGGCTGTGACTGTTCGGCACACTGGCTTTGTGTGATTGGAGCAGTTGCTTGGGTGTCTGCTTTGGAGGTCTCTGCTGCTGAGCTCCGGACTGCTCTGTTAGGCAGTCCAGATAAGAAAGGCAGGAAACTCCACCCTTCCAGCCCAGAGGTCTGTGCGGTGATGACTGCACAAACCGGAAGGTCACTGGACTGCATCGCCCACAGGCTGGAGGCTCCAGCCTCCTTACATTTCACAGAGACCCAATAGCAGGAGGCTCCAGCCTCCTCACATCAGACCCAACAGCATGCATGGGCCATTATGGAGGACAGAGACAGGTGATCAGGCTGCAGGATCGCTACAGAGGACTTAGCTGGGCTGATGCAGAGTACAGGATCACATGGAGGACAATCATGTAGGGTATTTATGGAGGACAGAAGTGTGTGTGTGTGCGTAATGCCCCAGTTGCTACATGCTGGTGGGAAGAGAATAAGGCTTGAGCCCTGTACCTTGGGCCCAAGTGACAAGAGCATGAATTCCCTACCCACCACCATTTGTAAAACATTTGCAAATTTTTGCCTCATATTTGTTCTGTTCCTCATAAAATCTGTGGTGTCTGTATTTTTGTTACTTAACACAGCCAGTAGTAGCATTGTTGCCTGACAGCTATAGGTTGTCTGGTTTGATTCTTGGCTGGGATGCCTTCTGTGTGGAGTCTGCATGCCCTCCCTGTGTTTGTGTGGGTTTGCTCTGGTTTCCTCAATAGATATTTGTCCCTATTTTTTGGACTGTATTCCCCCATTATTGGCTTCATCCAGGTTTTTTGTGCCAAGGTTGAGAGCTATGGTGATAACTGAACTCACTGAATATGTTTGGGGGCTGTATTCCCCCATTATTGGCTTTGTTCAGGTGTTTTGTGCTAAGATGTTGACAGCTATGGTGAGAACTGAATTCACTAAATGGTAGCCATTTAAGTTTCAGTCTTCCTTTCTTTCATAAAAATAGATGATTTGGCATAGTGGTATGTTGCTCTGACTGTTTTGCACAGGGTCCTGGATTCAATACTTGGCAGTGAAATGTATGTTGGTAACACAGCATTTTATTCTAGCAACTTTCCAACATTATACAAGCAATGTTTAAAATGTGTCCCTGGTTTTTGGGCTTTTGCCCCCCCCCCCAAATAAATGTTGGCTTTTTCCAGATTTCTTGTGCTGCAAAGTTCAGAGATACAGCTGAGTGTCGAGTAGATTTTACAAGGAGCTGAGAGCTGCAGGGGAACAAATGATTAATGCTGCTTATGCCAAGTCTGCTTACATTGAAAATAACACAACAGGTAGTGTACTTGCTTTTGATGCAGAAGGCTGTGGGGTCTACTCCCACAGTAGGTAGATCCATTGCTGATACTGTACTCTGTTGTAAAGGGGATGGATGCTGCAGTCCTCTTTGGTGAAAATACCTAGTAACTATGAACCTGTTATCAGTCTGCCATCCATTCCCTATTGCGATATTACTTATCATTTTTTTTAATGCAACATAGGCAATTTATTCCTCAAGGGCAACAGGCACTTTATTTGTAGATGAAACAATGACATATAAAGTTGTTTGCTAGTAGTAACCTCTTCATTAGTTAACAGATTTCTTTAATGTGGAATTATTTAGATGACTTTTACTTCTTCAGAGATCGTGCATATTTACTGATACTGGTGGACTGTAGACGTTTGAGTAGACTTTTATGATGGAAATGTTCTGAATTGCCAGTTTTGTCATTATTGGTGCAAGCATTTTGTTTCATTGTTTACTGGAAATATGTTCAAAACAATAAATTTAAAATGCCCTCTAACAACTGTACTGTATTGTACAAAGAATATAATTTAATACAGTCATAGTAGTTTCATAGTATAGTACTAGGCTATCTGCCCTGGGGCATTTGTAAGCCTAGCCATAGTGATGTGGCATTTGCCACCCCATGAAATGGTACAAAAATGTACAGAATAAATTTAGAATACTGTGTCTAGTAGTGACACAATGAAGGTCCCCTTATATAATAGAATTAGTTTACTGTGCCCCTGTCTAGCAGTGACACAGATGTGACCCCTGGGTAAACATACGATCTCCCATCCACTCATCAAGATTTCTCTTGAAGAGAGTCAGTGAGGGGCTCTGCCTAATATGAACTGGGATCTTGTTCCAGAGCATGGGAAGCCTCTGGGTTATGAATCTATCCCTCCAGCATGTCCTATTCATACTTGTGCCGAGGTTTAAGTCTTTAGCTCGTGGTCCTGATGGACTTGGATTTTTTGAGGTGGAGCATGTCCATCAGATCCTGATTGGACATGGCCTTGTATGTCAGGCAGAGATCACCTCTGAGCAGGTGGTATGATACTGAATAGAGCTGGAGTTTCTTTAGTCTGGCAGAATAAGACATATGTTGGAGACCCTTGATCCTCTTGGTGAGGTACTTTTGTGGTCTCTCCAGCTGTTGCAAATGCCGGGTGAGGTACATACCAAATAGGGCATTGTACTCAATCATGGGTCTGATGAGGGAGGAATATAGGGGTACAATGACATCCTTGGATCTGGATGTGAATCCTTCATGATGAGGTGTGCAAGGTAGAATGTTTTTCTAACCACTTTGGCAACGTGGTTATCAAATGAGAGGTCGCTGTCGACTTGGGTCCCTAGGTCTCTGATTACTTTTCAGTACTCAGTGGGTTGCTGTCTATGTGATAATTTGTGGGTACTTTGTTTTTCCCAAAGGGGATGACTATACATTTTGGCATTTAGTTTAAGGCCGTGACTCGGCACCAGTTGTCTGTTTCTGTGAGGCCTTTTGTAGGATGTGTGTGTCTGCTGGTGTATCGACTATGGTGCCTAGTTTGCAGTCATCTGCGAACTTTGTCAGCCACAGCCCTCCGTGTTTGCTTTAACATCTGAGAAATAAATGCTGAACAAGAGGGGTCCCAGGACAGATCCCTGTGGGACACCACTTGTGACTGGCTTTGAGTCTGACATTGCTCCAGTGATTTTAACTTTATGGGTTCTGTCCTTTAGCCAGTTTGCAACCCATCTAGTGACATAAGGGTTTACATTTAAGCTGTTGAGCTTATCTATGATGCCTGAGTGGGGTATTGTGTCGAAGGCCTTAGCCAAGTCCAGGTATGCTGTATGGACTGCTTTGCCCTCGTCAATGGCTCTAGTGACTGTTTCAAAAAAGTCAACCAGGTTTAAAAGGCAAGATCTGCCCTTTACAAAGCCGAACTGGGTGGGGTCAAGTGTCTGTAGGTCCCCTATGTCTCTGTTTATGAGTTCCATAATGATTCTTTCCATAGCTTTGCAGACCAGGCTGGTTAAGCTTATGGGGCGGTAGTTTCCAGGGTCTGTAGAGGCACCTTGTGGAGTGGGACCACTGTTGCTGTACACCACTGTTCAGGTACATATCCTGTAGTAAGGCTAAGGTTAAATAGCATTTTATGTGTGGGTTTAGCTCCTCTTGGAGTTCACGTAACACGCAACCCGGGATACCTTCAGGTCCCATTGATGCTGTGTTTTTTGCTTTGTTTAGGGCGGTTCTCACTTGGACATCTGAGATGACAGGGAGATTACATTCAGCTGGGATAAGTATTTCTTCTTTTGGTGGGGAGGAGAAATTTGCACTGAACCTGTCAGCCAGGATGTTGGCAATATCTGTGGGTTCAGTGTATTTTTTTATTGTTGTGAACCAACTCTGAGCATATCTGAGGGTTTCACCCAGGTTTCTAACATAGCTGAAGAAGGCTTTGTGGTTATCTTTAGTGTCCTTAGCGATTTTTCTCTCAAAGTTGGCCTTGGATGTTTTATGAGAGAACGTAGTTTTCTGCTAATGTTGATCAGAGATGTCTTCCCTTCATGGGATTTTTGCTCTGACATGCAGTAGCTTCCTTCTTTTGTTATACAATTTGTTTATGGCTGAGGTCCACCAGACAGGACACTTACCTTTGGTGGAGAGGGACTTGGATTTGTTTGGGATTGCATGATCCATGCATTCTTGAAGGTGTCCATAGAAAGCATTTGTGAAGGATTCGGCATTGTGGGATGTTTTCCACTGGCACAGTGGGCTTAAAGGATTCCATCTCAGTCTTAAGAAGAGTGAAGTCTGCTTTTGAGAAGTTTTTCACTGTGGTCTTTTGGGCTGGGGTGGAGGTGGGATGTGTATATCCAGGGTGATTAGTTTGTGGTCAGATCTCACTAGTGAGGGATATACTTCTGGTCTGGAACATTTTGTCCCCATGTTTGTGATGATCAGGTCTAGTATATTTTCTCTCTAGTGGGAGAGGTAACTAGTTGTTCCAGTGCATTTGAGTTTATAAATTCTAGCAACCTTTGGGCTGGGGTATTAGGGCTAGAATAATGTACCCAATCTATGTTTGGGTAGTTGAAGTCTCCCAGTATGATGGTGTTTTGTGAGACCTTCATATCCTCCAGTGTCTTCAGGAAGGCCGAGTGGGGTTCCTGGGTTTGGGAGGGTCCTCTGTAGCAGGCTACCAGTTGTATAGCAGTTTTACCTACTGTTAGTTGCACCTGAATAGTCTCTGATGCTTCATGCTTTGCCACCAACCTGGAGGTGTGGGTGTCCTTGATGAATATGGATACTCCCCTCCTTTTGTGGTTCGGTCCAAGTTTTGGGGCCAAAAGCATGGTATGAGGTATAACCTGGTAGCGCTGGGTGCTCTCACGAGCCTTGAACCAGGTTTCTGTTACTGCACAGATATCGATGTTCTCCATGCTGAGGAGAGCATCAAGTGCCTGCATCTTGAGGTTTAGACTTCTGGCATTGTGTAGCATTACTCTTAGTTTCTTAACCCTTGTGATACCTATGGAGGTGGGTTTGTCTTTTGAGCCTTGCCTAAAAAAGGCACTATGGGGGTAGCAAGAGCCTTTGCCAATATCTGAAAGCCCAATGGTGACAGGTGCAAGCCATCCCTTGTGAAGCAGTGTGGCTTGTCCAACATATCATCCTAGACAGACAGGCATTGGATCCCTTTGAATGACACCAGTACTTAAGTCAATTGTTGAAATTGATCATCTTGTCTTTGTATTGTGGCATCATTCTTGGTGAGGGTAAGATGCTTCTCAAGGTCAGGGTCATACCGGCCTGGGCTACATAATCAGAGAGCTCCTTTATGTCTCTTTTCATGTAGTCCAGGGAGGTATGTCTCAGGTCATTCACACCAGCATGAACAATGACTGAGTCATATTTGTACTTGCCTTGGAGTGATCTGAGTGCTTGTGTTATGTGGCGAATCCTAGTGCCCGACAGGCTGCTCACCATGACCCTCTCCTTGTTCAGCCTGGTGAGCGGGACGTCAGTGTGCCTGAAGATAGAGTCACCTATTACAGGTGTATCAGGTGTGTTGTTTAGTCTTAAGGGCTGTGACTGTTCGGCACACTGGCTTTGTGAGATTGGAGCGGTTGCTTGGGTGTCTGCTTTGGAGGTCTCTGCTGCTGAGCTCCAGACTGCTCTGTTAGGCAGTCCAGATAAGAAAGGCAGGAAATTCCACCCTTCCAGCCCAGAGGTCTGTGCTGTGATGACCGCACAAACCAGAAGGTCACTGGACTGCATCGCCCACAGGCTGGAGGCTCCAGCCTCCTTACATTTCACAGGGACCCAATAGCAGGAGGCTCCAGCCTCCTCACATCAGACCCAACAGCATGCGTGGGCCATTATGGAGGACAGAGACAGGTGATCAGGCTGCAGGATCGCTACAGAGGACTTAGCTGGGCTGATGCAGAGTACAGGATCGCATGGAGGACAAAGTCATGTAGGGTATTTATAGAGGACAGAAGTGTGTGTGTGTGTCCGTAATGCCCCAGTTGCTACATGCTGGTGGGAAGAGAATAAGGCTTGAACCCTGTACCTTGGGCCCAAGTGACAAGAGCATGAATTCCCTACCCACCACCATTTGTATAACATTTGCAGATTTTTGCCTCATATTTGTTCTGTTCCTCATAAAATCTGTGGTGTCTGTATTTTTGTTACTTAACACAGCTAGTAGTGCAGAGGTAGCATTGTTCCCTGATAGCTATAGGTTGTCTGGTTTGATTCTTGGCTGGGATGCCTTCTGTGTGGAGTCTGCATGCCCTCCCTGTGTTTGTGTGGCTTTGCTCTGGTTTCCTCAATAGATATTTGTCCCTATTTTTTGGACTGTATTCCCCCATTATTGGCTTCATCCAGGTTTTTTGTGCCAAGGTTGAGAGCTATGGTGATAACTGAACTCACTGAATATGTTTGGGGGCTGTATTCCCCCATTATTGGCTTTGTTCAGGTGCTTTGTGCTAAGATGTTGACAGCTATGGTGAGAACTGAATTCACTAAATGGTAGCCATTTAAGTTTCAGTCTTCCTTTATTTCATAAAAATAGATGATTTGGCATAGTGGTATGTTGCTCTGACTGTTTTGCACAGGGTCCTGGATTCAATACTTGGCAGTGAAATGTATGTTGGTAACACAGCATTTTATTCTAGCAACTTTCCAACATTATACAAGCAATGTTTAAAATGTGTCCCTGGTTTTTGGGCTTTTGCCCCCCCCCCCCCAAATAAATGTTGGCTTTTTCCAGATTTCTTGTGCTGCAAAGTTCAGAGATACAGCTGAGTGTCGAGTAGATTTTACAAGGAGCTGAAAGCTGCAGGGGAACAAATGATTAGTGCTGCTTATGCCAAGTCTGCTTACATTGAAAATAACACAACAGGTAGTGTACTTGCTTTTGATGCAGAAGGCTGTGGATTCTACTCCCACAGTAGGTAGATCCATTGCTAATACTGTACTCTGTTGTAAAGGGGATGGATGCTGCAGTCCTCTTTGGTGAAGATACCTAGGAACTATGAACCTGTTATCAGTCTGCCATTCATTCCCTATTGCGATATTACTTATCATTTTTTTAATGCAACATAGGCAATTTATTCCTCAAGGGCAACAGGCACTTTATTTGTAGATGAAACAATGACATATAAAGTTGTTTGCTAGTAGTAACCTCTTCATTAGTTAACAGATTTCTTTAATGTGGAATTATTTAGATGACTTTTACTTCTTCAGAGATTGTGCATATTTACTGATACTGGTGGACTGTAGACGTTTGAGTAGACTTTTATGATGGAAATGTTCTGAATTGGGCAGTTTTGTCATTATTGGTGCAAGCATTTTGTTTCATTGTTTACTGGAAAAATGTTCAAAACAATAAATTTAAAATGCCCTCTAACAACTGTACTGTATTGTACAAGGAATATAATTTAATACAGTCAGGAAGGTGTATCAAAGAGCATGTGTATGTTTTGTGTTGAAGGGGCTTATGATTTGAAAACAACCCAAAATTAATCTTTATCTGCCACTGGCAAAATGTATTTTCTTTGAATGTGGGTTTTAATGTTGTTTCAATGAATGTGAGTTTCAAGGGCAGAGAAGTTTTAATGCTAAGTCTATTTTCATTGTGAGATTGCATTGCTTTGTTTAGAAGATATCTATTAGGGTTTATGGTGTAAAATATAAAATAAAACTTTCAAATGAAATCCATATCATCGCAGAAGTAAAGCAGTATGCACATTACAGTGTTTATGGCAAATGGGGCGAAATAACTAAGGAATGGGACATTGGAATGGCTGCAGGGGGGACGCTCCATTCGACCATGATTTTGTGAGGGGGGAGGGCAGCAAACTCAGACAGCCTCGGCTGAACTATACCTCTCAACTGTCCAGAATTTTGCAGAATGAATAGATTTTTGCTTCATATTTTTGGTTTGTTCCTCATAAAATTTGTGGTTTTCTGCCAAATCATTTAGGAATGAAGTCACTAAATAATGACAGACATTGAGTTTCAGACGTCATAACCTTCAGAAAAATGCATGCTAAAGCAAGACCTGCTATTCTATCAACTGTCTTAAGTTCATAGGTTGGTACTAGGCTATCAGCCCTAGGGTCTATACAAGCCTAGCCATAACAATTCCCTGGCTATTTCTTCCCACACTATTTACTTCCCTGGACCCCTGTCTAGCAGGGTGACTGATGTGATCCCCGGGGTGAATTTCCTTTCTCCCATCCAATCAATGTTCCTTTTGAAAAGGGCCAAAGAGGCACTCTGCTTGACATGTATGGGCAATCTATTCCAGAGTCTGGGGAGTCTCTGGGTCAGGAACCTATCCCTCCAGCATGTTTTGTTTATTGTGATGACAAGGTTTAGATCCCTGGAGCGTGTGGCTCTGAGGGATTGGGATTTCTTTAAGTGTAGCATGTCCAACAGCTCTGGGTTTGACATGGCCTTGTATGTTAAGCAGAGATTGCCTCAGAGTAGACGATATGTGACAGAGTACAGCTAGAGGTTTTGTAAGGCGGTCAGCGTAGGGCATCTGCTTTAGGCCTGTGATTCTTTTAGTGAGGTATTTATGTGGCCTTTCCAGTTGTTGCAGATGTCTTGAGAGGAACATACCAAACGGGGCATTGTATTCTATAGTGGGTCTAATGAGGAATAAGTACAGTGGGACAATGACCTCCTTTTTTCTGGATGAATAGTGATGAGGTGTGCCACATAGAAGGATTTCCTGACTGTTGTGGCGATGTGGTTATCGAAGGTGAGACCACTGTCCACCTGTGTCCCTAAGTCTCTTATCACACTTTTGGTGTTTAGTGTACTGCAAGTTTATACAAGAGCAATGTTTAGTACTGTTTGTATGTTCCCCCAATATATTTGGCCTTGTCCAGATTTCCTGCATTAAGAATTTGAGAGGTACGTGCAAATAAATCGTTTTATAGAATTAGGAATATCCAAACCTGTCAACTGTCTCCAATTTTGGCTCAAAATGTTGCTCACCCCCTAATAATCCCTCTACAAAATGGCAATTTTGGAAGAAAACGTGGAGGGTTTACAATTATAAATAACTGTAATGATCAGAGTTATAGATTACTTTTATTTCAGAAATGCACGTAGATGCTCTTATTTTGTCAGCTGCTCAAGTTAACAGTACTAATTTTAAAAATGTGTCCCTTCTTTGACAGGTTCCCAGCTGTACTGTGGGGAAATTTTATATTTTTGCATAACATATTTGGTCTGTTTTTCATAAAATTGTGTTTTTCTGGCAAATTAGTAGCAAATTATTAAAGATTGAAGTTAGAAAATAATGGCAGACATTTGAGTTTCAGATTTCATACCCTTTAAAAATTCATACTAATGCAAGACCTACTACTATTCTATTATCTTTCTAAGTTTATAAGAGCAATATTGAAAAATTGTCATTATTTTTGGGCCTGTGTCCCACTTCTATGCATGGCTTTGTCCAGATGTCTTGCTCTGAGATTGAGAGGTGTGAGTGTCAGAGCCATCACCGTCAGCCAGGGACATTTCAAACTGTGACCCACTTGTTGGACTCCACTCCCCATTGTAGTAGCTCTGGATGTGTCCAAGCAAGGCAAGGAGCAGTTATGCAGTGTAAGTGTGCAGAGTATTCCCCCATCCAAGGTAGACCACAAGTATGACCGTGGCTTTTCATCTGTCCTTAATTTTGCAGAATGTTCTGGTTTTCTGTCATATTTTTATACTGTTGATATATGCTTCTTATTCAGAAAATGCATGTTGTTGCAGTGCCCTGTTGGTATGTATTAAAGTAGCAATGTTTAATGACCATCAGGTAAGCTTGTCGAAGATTGTAAGATGCAAGTAAGCTTTGATAAGCATACTGTTAAAGAATTACCAACATTGAAAGCCTTTTCATTGTTGCCATGCAGAGAATATTTACATAACTAGATAACGTATAAGCCTTAGGTATTGAAATGCATATGACAGTATTTGTAATAAAGGACAGGATTACAGTATTTTCAGAAGCTCATTACATTTTTTGGAGACTTGCAGTTATCTTTGCAGGCTTTACCCGTAAACTAAACAGAATGCCAAGCTATCATGTGTGGTCCATAACTTGTGCAGTAATCCTTTAAGCAATTTATCTTGAGCTTGTTTCTTGTTCGCTGTTCATTTTTTACTTTGATCATGTGTTCTCCATGAAACAAGTAGATAGTTGTTGTCAGGCAGCAGGCATTTTTACAAGTGGGGGTATCACAGAGATTGCTACTTTCAGCATGTTACTTGGTAATTTTATAAAGCTGAATATAAATTATAATTAGAACTGCAGTGCAAAGAGAAGTGGTTTGAGCTGAGTGCTGCTTGTTTTTTTTTTATACTTGATTTTGACTGGCATTCCAGTAATGTATTTAAAAAGCAATTTATTTTTTCATGCCTCACAATCGTTGTGTTTCCATCTAGATATTAAGTAAGTTGTCATGTAGCCAATGCAGTGAAATATTTTTTTTCTTCTACACTTGATTTTGTCTTGATTGGACTCTCGTAATGATGGTTTGGCACCCAGGGCAGCGTATTTAATTAAAGTTCCAGTTGTTGTGGTTTTGAGCATAGCTCCACTCCTTTCTAGTTGGTCACACCCCTTCCCAATGGCCCCACCCATTCAGCTGTCTCCTGCAGCCCCCCTTTAATTTGAAGTCACCAGCCCCCACTGGAAATAGTGTATAAAAACTTAAAAGACTGAGGAACTTTATACCTCCTAACTGCCTTTTTAGGGGCAGCTGGCTGAAAATTGCAGGCGGTAACACACATCCTCTAAAGCAGAACAGGAGGAATGGGTATCGGTTCTGGAAAATCCATCAGTAGAAAATCAGTCATTTCTGAGGGACTGAGAAATCTTAGTTTTCTCCCACTGAAAATACTGAGGCATTCTAGCAATAGTCTCAGATTAATGGAAACCCCACAAGGAGAATCAGAAACTGAGTTCCTTCTCAGTCTGAATCAAAAATCTAAGGGCAAAAAACTGTATCCATCCTGCCATCTTCCTGTTCAGATTCAGAATATTAAATCTCTTCAGGAAACTACTTCACAAGAAGGATCAATAGACTGAATTAAACCCTGAGCCAGTCCCAGTAAACTACTCCTATACAAAGAAATTTGAAGAGGGGTAGATATATGCTTGGTTTTCTGTTTCTTTTTGACAGGAAAAATGGGGCCAGCCATGTTACTAATGGCAGCAGCAGCTTCTCCCGGGATGGATACAGCATTCTGACACAAAAGAAAAGCCTTCCCTGTTCTCTCTCACAGGACCAACAAGAGCAGCTCTGCTTTGCCCACTGAGAGACCCCAACAGCCGCGGAGGAATTGGCTAGCCTCCAGTCTATAGTGGCTGTAGATGCTACACCAGTGGGATCTGGGGTAAAAGATGAGCGGTCAGAGGTACAACAAATGGCTACAGCAGAGTGGCCCACCTGCAACTTAGGAAAACTGCTAGCCTGCTGTGTTAGCAAAGGCTGTTTGCTTAACTTTTTATTTTTGTGGCTGGAAGAAGGACCGACTGTGGGACAGGTAGTATGTTCTATGGTCAAGCCACTTTTTTGCAAAAGACAAGCAGCAACTGCCAGAAAATACTAGCATTCACAAAAGTTATTTTTTTTTATAGAAAAAAACAGTAAAAAGCACTTTAAGCACTATGTCAGCACCATGAAGGAAAAATAATGACCTTTTTCACAGAAAAAATGTTTTCCGCTTAAACTGACAGAAGAAAATTAGTAAAAAAGTCTTTCAGCTTTTCCTGGTTAGGGTTCGCCACAGCGGAACTCCGGTCCGCTAATGATTGGCAGTGGATTTTATGGTGCCAAATTGCCAGCCCGATACCCAACCTTCAAAGAAGGCACACCCATTCATGCACGCACCTACCTGCATGTCCGTGGGAAGGACATGCAGACTCCACACAGAAAGTGCTCCAGCCGAGAATCAAATGAGAGAACCTCTTGCTGTGAGGTGACAATGCTAGCCACTGCACCACCGCAGCCCCTTGATAGAAAAAAAATGAGTGTTCCACTTTAAAGTACATTACAGTCTCGAGCCAATTCATGAAACAACAACACTCCTAGCTTTACAATAACTTTTTTGATGAGGGCAGTAATAAACATCAACATAATTAAGAAAATGGAAGTTTTTTCTCCCAAACGGAACTTATCTGCCTAGCAAAGGAAAGCACAAGCCAACCATCAATCCTCAAAAACCTCAGAGGAATGTACTCTTCAGCAGCAGTAAATCTCTGAAGGGCTTCACACCCAAACTTGTCTTTTCATCTGCTCAGCTTGAGCTGTTTGACAGTTTGGGCACATGGAAGGTTACCTGTAAGTTTGGAAGCTGGCCAGATGTAATATCCTTGGCAGGATATAACCCATATAACTAAGGCTACTGCAGCAGAGATCAATATGATGAACATCTACTGTTACATGTAAATGGAACTTAGACAGCTGTTCTATGTTCAACAAACACACTGCCTTACTGGCATTAGGATAGATTCCCAAAGCTTACCCAACCTGGGACGAGGAAGGATAAGGATTCAGGAGGCCCTGGCAAAGGGTCCTAGTGAAGCCTACTTTGGATCTAGAAATGGCATCCGGTTTGCAATGCTTCATACATGTATACACCGTGGACCAAGTTGCTACCTCCAGAATACTTCTAGAGTCAATCAACTGCTTTCCAAAATGCCAGTGAAGAAGAAAAGGCCCTAGTAGAATGCGCCTTTACATGTCTGGGTTTGCCTCACTGTTGTGGCTGCAACAAAAAACAATATCAGAGGACAACCGGTGTGCAACAGTTTGCTTACAGACAATTTGGCCTTTCAATGCCCCACAGAAGAAAGGAAAAAGACTTTCACTCTTCCTAAAGGGCTTTGTCCTGTCAAGGTAGGATCTGAGCTGCTAAAGCACATCTAAGGTACAAAATATTGTCAATCTTTAATTCTAGGGTTCTGACAGAACAGAATTAGAGAAGGACTGGTGTGTATCACAACCATATACCTGTGGAAATCAGGAAAGGTTGTCCCACCATGAGAGCTGCAGCTCAGAAACTAGCCTTGCAGATGTAAGAGCAATAAGCAAAACAGTTTTCCATGTTAAGAACTTAAGATCAGCATGAGCTGCTGGTTCAAATGGTCACAAGGTCATTTTATTTTTTACTTTTAAAAACATTACAGAGATCCCACAAAGGAAAATTTGCTTGTAAGGGGTTCTCATATGCAAAGCTGCCTTTGTAAACTGGTTTACCAAAAGAGAAGAAGAAGAATAAAGGAGATTTACAGGCAAATTTACAGAAATGGCCACTAAATGCATCTTAATGGACCCATATGATAAGGCATCCTGAAGAAGTTCACATCAAAATTTCAAGACCAGAGAGAAATTATCCACAGTGGATCCTCATTTCCATTTAAGTGCCACCTAGAAAACCTCATCCTGTATTGACTCATAAGATTTTCTACTAGCAGGATTTCTGGCTTCCTTTACCACCTACTGCACATCCTCAAAAAACAAAAGACAAGTGCCTAAACAGAATCAGGATTGAATCATCTAGGATGTCAATTCAAGTTTTTCCAAATCAGGGTGCACCAGTCACTCCTGTGTGAGCAAATCCAGATTGTGAGGAATTCTGTGGTAACTGCCTTTGGAGAACCAAGATTGGCTAGGCCAAAATGGATTCACCACAATGAACTGTGACAGTTCTTACTAAACCTTCAAAATTACCTTGAGAATCCATGGAAAAGGTGGAATTCTTGTATGAAGAATACACTTGTCCTCCAAGCAAGGATATCTGGAACAGAATATCAAAAGCTGTCTGTTTTGAAAGAAGGTGACCAGATCTATTTGAAGTGTTCCTCACATCTGGATGAGATCCTGGAACACTACTGCTCTGAGTTGTCACTCATACTGGCTTGCTAAGGATCTGCAAAGTTTGTCTGCCACAACAAACTGCTCTGACAGGAAGGAAGATGCCTGAAGAGTTTGAGAATATGAAGAAGCCATCTCTCCAGGCAATACATGCCAGCTGGCACAAAGGATAATACCCTGTACTCCTAAGAATGTTAAGGTACCACATGGCTAAGGTGAAGTCTGAAACCACCACTGAAGCACCAGGAGTCCAAAGGTGTGTTGAAGGATTTTTGAGGCATGAACAACCATCAATAACCCCAGATATAGATAGCCTTCCATGCTTCCTTGGGCCCCTAAGTGGCTAACATTTACCACCCCATCAACACCACTCCCCACATGAAGTGAGACAATTTTATCAGTATAGATTACACTGCTATGGAAGGAAGATAGAAATAATTAATTGTTTTGTCTATCACTAAAACACTGAAGAAAGTCAGCACCAGACACTGGGATTCCAGGGAAAGAAGGTACTGGGTTAGAAAATTCTGGGCATACTAAAGAATTTTCCTCATGAAGAAATGTGCCCGTGTTAACAACAAACTCAAAGAGACCGTCTGTTCAAGAATTATTATGGATGCTCTGCTGAGGCAATTTTCCTCCTGGAGAAACCAAAAGACACTGTCTGTTAAAACATGATTTTGGCCCAAGAAAGAAAGGCCATTATTAAACAGGAGTCAGTTAAGCAACCCAGAAAGAATAGTCTTTATGAAAGTGCCAAACAAGACTTCCTGAGATTCAGCTTGAACTCTAGCTAGGAGAGGAAAGCCAAGACCTACTCTAGTGATTCCAAGTACCTGCAAACCTACTCTGCAGGAATTTGTAAGTCTTCCAAGTACTTGAAAAATAAAAAAAAGAATGGCCTGAGTTTGACAGTGGGCCACAACCAGGACAATGTATTTGTTAAACATTAATGCTGTAATGGAAAGCTGGGCAAACATAAACCCTATAGTACGGACCAGACACCACAAATCTTAGAAAAAGAAAGGGACCAACACCGGTCTCCATAATAGCTCTGATTTAGGGAGAAGGAAAGCATGGAGAAGGCAAATAATCAAACCTTCTGAAGGAAGGACCAGTTTAAGTGCTCTGGTGACCAGCATTTGCTAGATAAAAGAAGGGAATAACAAAGGCAGGTCCAGTGGGTGAGACGTTGTCCTTTTGAATGAAGGCAACTGATGTTAGCACTGCTAACTGAAACCCCTGTCAATGAAACTGAGCACCCATTTGTTGGGGCTCAGTGATAGCCAGGCTGCTTTACTGAAAGCTAATGAAAGAGACAAGGCAACCGGAGGGGAGGCTTGAGTAAGACAGGTGCTGCACCTCGGTATATTCACAGGAGAAAAGGGAGGGGGCATCTTTTTATGGTAAAATAACTCCTTTTGCTAGGCTTGGCAGAGGACTAGACCTGTCGTTAATCTGAGATAACTTAGTTTAGCTTGGCTGGGACCCCTGTTTAGGAAACTGTCAAAAATAACCCTACATATAGGAAGAAAACTAGAGAAAATGTAACATTTTCAACAGTCCTGCCGCTGCAACCTTCTGCCATCCTACTGATTAAGGATGCGATTAGCTGCTGAATGTAAAATATACAATCAAAATCAAGTGGCGTATACATAATCTCAGGTATAAACTCATCAAAAAGATTCTGTCAACCAGCATATATTTTAAATTACCACTGAAAATGCTGCAATTCTAGGAAGAGAAAAAGCCTCATCCAATTCACTTTCTAAAGCATATTTTATGACAAATGAAAAAATAAAATTTTTGACATAGACTTTCTGCTCAGCAGGTAATGAAGAGCACATCCTCAAAACAATTTTACTTGTATAACACTGGTAGAAAAAATACTTTACCTAATAACGTGCTGGACTGAGACAGCTTGCGTCCCTAAGATGCTAGGCAATTGTCTAGTCTTTCTGAAGGGACTGATTTGAAGATGGCATTCTTTTTACTAGAAAAGGTCACTGAAAAGCCTGGATGAATGGAGGAAAGGTTCTCATGACCTGTGTTCAAAAGAGAAAAATCCCTGTTGAATAATTTGGGAGTGGCCAAATAAACTCACATTCCAGATCCCCAACCAAATCAGAATCCAAGGAAGATAGAACAGTGGTAGAAGCATCAGTGTTAGTCAGAATCTGGGAATGCACCCCATATTCAACTGTCTACACAATGGGAAAAACAGTCAGAGGCTTTTACTAAAAAACAAGGTGGGTTTGAAGTCTCTCTTACTTTATTTCTTTTTTGCATACTCAAGGATAGTGGGAGAATCCCCAGTGGAGATGTATCAATGTTGACAACAGAATATGTCCCCCTGACTTCTCCTGCATCTAAAGAGTTTGGTTCTCCCCCACCTTAAGCAGGCAATGGTACAGCCCCGGAAGATGTGACTAATCTTCATGTCACACACAGCTGTGGTACCATACTGCACACCAGGGGACCTGGAGGTAAAAGAAGGTGAGTGGTTTGTTAGCCTGCTCATGTCTAAGGCTACTTGGAGTCACAAGCCATTGGCTGAGGAATATTTTGTGATTTATTAGTGTGAGTTTTAGGAACACCAGGAGTAGATGGTGGTAGTGGTGGGGGGCAAGGTTTCGGGAGATCACAGTTGCCAGAAAGGGGTAGTCTTCTTAGAGATCCTTCTCTTCCAGTGGCAATAGAAAAAAACAAGGGTTGTTGTCTGTGGCAATGAAAGACTATCCTGCTTTGGTAGTTGAATGGTCCTTCACAGCCATAGACAAGCAGAGGAAGGAGCCTGAAGCTTTAAGAAACTGTCAAAGGGAGGCTAGTAGGGCACTACTACCTATATGCCAGTAAAGCAGTGTGTTTGTTGAACATGTTATAACTTTCCACAAAATCACTAAATCACATCCAGGTGAGACAGTGATTAGTAAGGAAGTGTCCACTGCTCTAGCCATACCATCGTCTGCATTCAACAAAAGGTGCACGGATACGTTGCTGAAAGACTGCATGGTCACCAACTGGGTTTCCAAAGATCTGCTGGTCTCCTCCATCATGAAACCTTCAAGGTGTTTAGAAACTACTTTCATCCAATCTGTAGTCTGTTCAGATGGGCTATGTAATTCAGCACTTGCTACAAAAGCATACACATGCTTCTCAAAACTGTCTAATGGTCTAGATTCTCTACTGGAGATTAGCAATAAAACTCTTCTCCAAAAGTTCCTTTTAGTTGCTGTGGCCACAAAAACGGTATCCACCACAATCCCCTTAATCCAATGTGTTCTATCCTTCAGAGACACTAAAATTGTATCTGTTTTTCTTGGAATTGGCTCTATCACATCTTGTTCCAAGTCACTGGGACACTAAATCCACTAAACAGTGCATGGGGGGGTGCTGTACCACTCAGGCTGTAAATGGGCCTGCACCAAAAGCCTCAAGGAACACTGAATGAGCATTGGTGGGCCAATCCCCCCTCTATCTAAATAATTTAAAGAGGTCACTGATAGAGATGTCTTCTCCAGGAGATCTGGCAACCTTTCCCCTTCAATGAGGTCTGTAACTGCAATTAAAGATTCCTGGGGAAATCTTAAGTGTTGCCTTTTGCAGTTATGCTTCCTATGGCCCTCTGTGAGGGAGATATTGGAGAAGTGTCAGAAGCATCAGTAGAACCCACAGCTTGGGGTGGCTCAGGGCTGGTCACTGCAGGCTGTACAAGTATAAGATGATGCGGTGCTGAACACCCAGAAACAGTGTAAGTTAGGGCTGGATCCACAAAAGAGCAGGTCACCCCCTCTCTCAACTGGGACAGGATTTTCTTAAATGGGTTGAATACCGATGCTGGGGTCAGACATACTGAAGAAAATCTCCTCAGATCCAAAGACCCCAATAACAGTCCTCCCCAAACTGCTGACTCAGTCGGATCTGAGACAGAAGCCAGTGCTGAGCTGTCAGAAGCCAAGGCTCTGAGAAGCAGGGAAGGGTCTGAAAACCTTGGAGTTGTATGCAACCCTGGACGCTCAACAATGATTCCTTGGCTCTGGGGCACATTCAGCACCAAGACCATGGAGTGGAGTATATCATAGAAACTGTCAGAGTCAGAGACACCTAAATTGCCTGCTCCAACAGGAGGATTTTACAGGTAGAACTCAGATCCAAGTTGCCGGTTCCAACAAATGGACCAGAGTTGTCAAAATAATAATGGGGTGGAAGGATCGGGTCTCACTACCCTCGAGGTGGAGGGGGAGAACCCCTGACTGAATCTGACCCTTTAGAAGTGTCCTTATCATCTTATCCAACTCAACATCATTAAATTCCTAGAGGAGTATATGGACCTGGAAGAAGCCACAGAGTGCAGTCTGGATGATTGGTGCCCTGGTCTGTCAAGGCAGGGAAGAGAAGGTGACCAAATCCTAAGCGAGGATGGTTTCAGAGTAGAAAAAAATGGATCCAGCAAGACAGGGGAAGCCAGGAATCAGATACAGATGGGATATGACCCAGGAGCTGGTGGAGAAGTGCCAAAACTGAAGAGCCTTTATAGCAGATCCTTTCAAAGTGGAAGGTTCTGGAGTCCTTTTCCTACTTTCTTAGCCTTGTCTTTAACAGAATCTCTATCTATCTATTGTGTTTCAATTAGAAGAAGGAGACCCAGAAGTAGAAGGTGCTGATTCTCCTACTTTGGCTTTGGAGAAGGCTCTTCAAAGTCAGTTTTGTTTATCTATCCAAAAGGCCGAGACCAAAGAAGGCAAAAATGCCATACTCTTCATGCCAAGCCCAAACAGTGTTCACACTTATTGTGTGGGTCCTGTGTTGAAATGCTGTGGCCACAAACTGCATATTTTTTTGAACCTGAAGTCTTGCCAAACATTAAAAAACCAAACACTTATAAATAACTGCAAGTTAAAAGGAATAAGTAAATATAGTTTATACAAAAGAATTCTTAGGGATCTAATGACTGGTGAATGAAAAGGCTAACATTCCCCTCAGAGAGGAGACTAAATCCTATTAGACCTATTTCTAGATAGCTATATATCTGTCTATATATATATATATAGCTGTTTGTCTAACTATCTGTCTATCTATATATGTGTATGTGTGTGTGTATAACCCACAGTAGATTAAACCAATGGCAATTGTTTTTGCAGGGTGGCAAGCCACCCTGCACTTCTCTACACCCCCTGCTAATTATATTTACTAACTCCTAGACTGCACAAACCCTGGGAAAAGGAAATATTCCCCCCTACCCAGGGATTGTTGATCTCCATAACTGTCAACCACATGGCTGCATTGACCAAATGGTGTTACTCTCCTGGGTGCTGCATTCTGTCATTTTGAAAGAATGTCTGAGACCTATATATAAATATATATGCATAGATATACACACACACATATACACATACACACACACACACACACACAAATAAACTAACAACAAATGGGATCAAAAAATTCCTCATAGGTAGATCTTATCTGCCAGAAACTTGCGCACCTGGAGAACATTTCTCTTACACAGCATGGCAAACAAGATATGAGGACAAAGTTGTTGGTGGTGCATTATAGGAGAGGGGGTAGCATCAGCCTTGGAGACAAAGTCTAAAGTTTATAACCTCAGTACTGATTAGACCCAATAACCCATGAGTTGAGGGGGGTGGAAATGCCAACATCAGATCAGATCAGACAGTAAACTCCTTTCACCAACATCACACAGCTTCTGCCTAAATGATAGCAATACTCCTACTGCCCTCCTTGACATCAGTAATACTATCAGCTT
The DNA here is from genome assembly GCF_019279795.1 of Protopterus annectens. Classification (NCBI taxonomy): domain Eukaryota; kingdom Metazoa; phylum Chordata; order Ceratodontiformes; family Protopteridae; genus Protopterus; species Protopterus annectens. The sequence goes on from NC_056733.1 coordinate 1,256,821,980, forward strand.
CCATAGAAACTCTAGTAATATAGTTGCCTCTCTATTTTTGGATTTATACAACGCTTTTGATAATGTTTCTTACCAAAGGCTACTAACTGAACTATCCCACATCATTCTCTCAGTCGTCACTATCTTATAGGTTCATAGGTTCATACTAGGCTATCTGCCCTAGGGCATTTATAAGCCTAGCCAGAATGTGTTTGGCTTTCGCCACCCATTATAAATTTATTTTGCTATGCCCTTTTTCGAGGTTAGTATACTGTGCCTCTGTCTAACAGTGACACAGAAGTGATACCCGGGGTAAACCTACGATCTCCCATCCACTCATCAAGATTCCTCTTGAAGAGAGTCAATGAGGGACTCTGCCTAACCTGGACTGGGATTTTATTCCAGAGTGAAGGGAGCCTATGGGTTATGAATCTGTCCCTCCAGCATGTCCTATTTATTTCAGTGCTGACGTTCAAGTCTCTCGAGGCAGTAGCTCGATGGGATTTGGATTTTCTGAGGTGCATCATGTCCATTAATTCCGGGTTGGACATGGCTTTATACGTCAGGCACAGATCGCCTCTGAACAGGCGGTATGCCACTGAGTAGAGCTGGAGTTTCTTTAACCGGGCAGCATATGGCATCTGTTTGAGCCCTTTGATCCTCTTGGTGAGGTACTTTTGGGGTCTTTCCAGCTGCTGCAGGTGTCTGGTCAGGTACATCCCAAAAGGGGCATTGTACTCAATTATGGGCCTGATGAGGGATGAGTAAAGAGGCACGATGACCTCCCCTGATCTAGATGTGAATCCCTTCATGATTAGGTGGGCTATATAAAATGTTTTTCTAACCACTTTGGCCACGTGGTTGTCAAATGAGAGATTGCTATGAACTTGGGTCCCCAGGTCCCTAATTACTTCTTCTGTACTTAATGGATTACCACCTATGTGGTAATTTGTGGGCACTTTGTTTTTGCCAAAGGGGATGACTATACACTTTTTGGCATTTAGCTTGAGGCCTTGGTTCCATAGCTGTCTTAGCAAGAGACAACAGGCCATAAAATGTCAATAAAAATTTCATGCATTTCAACCAGTCTCTGTCAGTGTTCTGTAAGCTTCAAAACTTGGTTTACTATTACTTAACATATTCATAAATAATTCCATAATGCATCTAAACCTGCTTTCATAGCACAGTATGCAGATGATTTGATGCTCATCTGCTATGCCCCTACTCTTACAAAACTCCAAGAAATCACCTAAGAATTCTTCTCCTCAATTGAATCTTGGCTTGCTAAAGAAAACCTACCTCTAAATCCAAAGAAAAGCAAGCTAATGCTTTTCACACCAAAGTAATTGTCCAGGAAAAGAATATGAATTTATAGTGTAATCTGCCAATAATACCACAAATGAAATTGTACCTCATACAAAGCTACTTGGGGTTGCCATTGAATTTTGGCTTTTCCCAGTTAGGGGTCGAAACAGCAGATCACAGGTCCGCTATTGATTGGCAGTGGATTTTTACTGTGTCGAGTTGCCAGCCCAGCCCAACCTTCACAGAAGGCATACACATTCATGCACCTACCTGCATGTCTTTAAAGTTCACTCGACCACAGCGAGGACATGCAGACTCTGCACAGAAGGAGCTCCAGCCGAGAATCGAACCGGAGAACCTCTTGCTGTGAGGCGACAATGCTAACCGCCGCACCACCATGGGATTACCACTGACAACAATCTAACATAAGAACAGCACATACTATAATCCATCAAAAAACTATCAATAGTTCAATTTACTATATTTGGCAAAACCTTATCTTACAGATGCTGTTAGGAAGTTACAGCATCATGATATCTCCTCCCATCACTCCTCTGTGTTTCACAAACACTGGTAAACCTACAGACTACTCAGAAATTAAAACTAGAGCCATGCTACAACAAAACAGCTAAATTTGCAACAAACCACACCAACAGAACCCACCACTATAAGTCTCCGAATCAGTTGTCACAGTACTTCATGTAATCTCAGTTACGTATATCCCACAATCTCATGCACAAACCACAAAACTGCTCTTCTCAAAATAATATTCTTCAACACAACTCCCCACACAGAAGCATACACATAAGTAATACATATCCGCTAACAGTTACCAAATCAGGTAAAGGCACAGGAGACGCCTTATATTCAAACCACACACATTTATATATATATATATATATATATATATATATATATATATAAACTGTGGAATGAATTACCACTTCCCCTGAAACTGGTGCACAAAATAACAAAGTTCAAAAGTAACCTAAAACAATTCCTGAAAGATTCATGGCTATACCCATGCTTACCTCCACAGAAAATTACTACTCCATAGGGCTATAATACTCAAGCACTGTCTTCCTAATGCCTGCCATAATAACACTTCTTTCACCTCCTATTCAGGATTATTCCGAAGCTATACTACACTGTCTACTCTATCAATCATTTGCTGCTGCCCCTCTGTTTACTTCCCTCTCGGGGGTGTTACTCTTACTAACTTCTCTAAACACTTGCCATTCTGCATATTTTCTTTCTATTATTCCCATCAGCTTTTACACTCAATGATATATACACAGATAATAGATACATTGCCTCCATGGAACAGATCCTTGTGTGTTATGCTTCTGAAATGAAACCAAGCTTCTACTTACATTTTCTCAGAAACGTAGTGGAAATGTGCCTTACCTCAGAATAATCTGAATACAAATGTAAATATAGTTCTTGTATTTATTTCAAACTGAATGTAAATATATAGTGTTTATATTTATTTTATTGCTACTTTCTTGTATACTGCTGCTTACTAATCATCACGTGTTCCTGTATATCATTTTCATTTATATTTTATGTAGCAAAGTTCATATATTTTTTCTTTATACTGTACGTAACTAAGTTTTTCCATTTGTGGAGCTCGCACAGTCAACAAAAGTGATGACCAAACAAAGAAATAAATCTATTTTTTATAAACACCTTTATTAAATTCTTAAATTGTATACATATGATGATAGAAAAGAAAACAAACCGTAGCAAACATTTTTTTACATTTTCTTGGAGGTCAAGGGTAATGTCAAGGTCTTCTGGGTCACCAAGTTTGCAGACGACTGCAAATTGGGAGGTATCATAGATTCCCCCCATGACACAAACAGCCTGCAAGAGGTTCTAACATAGACAAATGACTGGTGCCAAAGCAAAGGATTAAAACTCAATGCCAAGAAGTGCATTATAGTGGTTTTTAGGAAAAAGTTCACCCAGGTTAATTACTCCATCAATAAGATTCCCTAACAGGTGAGCCAGTAATTAGGGATCTGAGAACACATGTAGACAGTAATCTGGTCTTTGACCAACACGTAGCCAAGGTAGTAAGAAAATCATTCTATGTCATCCAGCTTATAAGTAAGGGTATGGTATCCGGGTCCAAAGAAGTTATAGTACCACTTTACTCAGCCCTTATCAAACCCATCATTGAGTGCAATGCCCGCTTTGGCGTGTACCTGATCACACACATGCAACAGTTGAAACACCAACAGAGGTTCCTCACCAAGAGAATCCGGAGTATTAACTCATTGTCCCATATAGACTGCCTTAACGTCCTATCTCTGTACTCAGTTGCATAAAGGTTACTGACAGGTGCTCTATGCCTGGCATAAAAGGCATCCTCAGATCCAGCCCTGATGGATTTTTTGCAGATTTGCAAAATGAATAGGACTATAAATAGTATATCCAAGGATTTACACTTTGCTTGCAACATAAATAGAACATGTTGGTGAGACAGATATGTGTCTCAAAGGATCCCCACACTCTTGAATATGTTCCCCATCCATATGAAGCAGAATCCACCCCTAACCCTATTCAAATGTAACCTTGAACATTGGATGGGAAATTGAAAATTCACCCCTGTTCTTGCGCCCATCTCTCTAACAGAGACAGAGGCTGGCAGTAAATATTCCATGACTAGCAGAACCCACCCCCCACATTAAACCTTTAGCAGCCTCCTAACTGACATATCCCTTCTCTCAACTCTATAGCTGTGTCAGTGGGCAGTCTTATTGGGGATGTGGAGAAACCAGCCCTGGACTGGCTGTGGTCTCTGTGTGCTCTTAAGGGAAATTGCATTTGATGCAGAGAGCTGCATCTGGGAATACTGTGTGTACTTGTTATCCTCCCAGTGAACGTTCCTCCACTGTTGCCAGTGGTGAGGATTGAGGCTTCTTGATTACTGGTCCAGTGGTGGGGCATCACAATATACATTAGTAAACAGGTCAAAAGGAACAGATCAACAAAGATGTTGGACACAGATGATGCAGCATTACAAGTAGACTCTGAGCAAGAACTTAAATGATAGTGGAAAGGATTATGACACTGAAGGCACATGGTATAAAACTGAGCACAAAGAAGAAAGTTGTAATCACAGTAAATGGAGGAAATCAGAAGAAACTGAGAATTGTGATGGATGGGAAGATACTGGAGCAGGTTAACAGCTTCAAGTATCTGGGATGAGTGCTTGAGGTGAAGGGAAGTCTGAGTGAAAAGATTAAAGCTAGAAATAGATGCCCATGCTATATGGGGACACAACTGGGTTGAATTGCATGGCTAAGCTTATAAAGGCCCTGGTGGTCATTAGCCTAGTATATATCTATGAAGCTATGAATGTTTTCTTTTTATCAATTATCCCTCACTCCAACATTAAGTTGCTCATTTCCTCCCTTCACTTAAACCTCGCTGTTCTTCCTCCTCCTGAACACGCATGAGTGTATTGTTCCCACAAATTCCATTTATTTCTATATACTTTGCTCCTTCCTTTTTCTAAATATTCTACCTCTAGTTCTTTTATCTCCTTTACAATATTCAGTACTTCAGTTTCTGTTTGTTTAGACTTTTATTTCCAATATCTAGTAATTGCTTTTTTGGCAGACAATAGTATTAAACTTTGTAAGGCCTTCCATGTCTAGGCAATTCAGATCCTATATGTGGGCTCAAAATAATAATCTTCTCAGTTAAAACCATGTCTAAGAAAATACTCTGTAGGGAATTTTTAAACTCTATCAACACATCACATTCCAAAAACTCATGTTCCCAGTTACCTCCCTCTCTGTCAGATCACACCTACAACATTTGCTATTTACCCAAGGAAAATACCTCTGTAAACACTTCCAAGGAAAAAAATCTAAACTTTCTGGACTTTATTACATACTCTGGAGCCATGCAGATGTCCTCACATTGTTCTTTTGTATACTACCTTACCATTCTCTCTTACCAATCCTTTCTAACCTCATCTCACTATGTCTTAATGTTATTGCACAATATTTTATATGGCCTATTAATTAATTATCCTTTTATATCAATGACTTCTGTTCTAGACTTAGTTAAAAAAAAACTTTATCAGAACTTGTCTTTCACTTACAACTCCCCTTCCTCTTTGCCTATATCAATTATTGGTAGGGAAGGCAGTCTCGAACCTGCAGTCCAAATTTCTGCTTGGCCTCAACCCACTCTATTACCTTTCCCTTTTTTAGTTAAATGCTCAATATTTTGATTCCTTTGCCAGTACATTCTAGCCCTCTCTTGCCTATTTTCTATACCCATGTTTGAAGTTATTCCTATTGGTAAAATCTCCTTTCTCAATTTACATGTTGGCTCAGTTCTTCGAATACTTTATGATATTTTATGAATATAATATTGTACATGGTTGTTGATATTCTCCTTAGAAAGCTGTAAACAAAATTCTACTATTTCATTACTTCTCAAATTCCTCCCCTATGTCATTATAGTCCCTTTGTACTTTGGTTCATAATCTTCTGCAAGTTTTATTTACATCAGTCTTAACTGGCTAGCTCTAAAGTATCCATTCAAATCAGGTAATCCTACACTACTTTGTTCTATGGGCAGAATCAACTAATCAACCTTAACTATTTCCCTCTTCTCCTCCCAAATAACTTATTTTAACTCTTTATTAATTATGGCCCACAGTGTTTCCTTTGCTTAGTAAAAGCAAGCCTGACCTGTATATAAAACTAAAGGGACTATAAATGTTTTCACTCTTTGTATCTTACTATCTATACCCATAATCAAAAGCTTCCAGCTTCTGTATTATAGGTTCATAGGTAAGTACTAGGCTAGCTGCCCAAGGACATTTATAAGCCTAGCCAGAATGTGTTGGCTTTTGCCACCCCCTTAGATTAGTTCCCTGTGCCTATGTCCAGCAGAGCCATTAGTTCCCTGCGCCACTGTCCAGCAGAGCCATTGCAGTGATCCCCGTCAAGGTTTCTCATGAAGAGTGTTAGTGAGGGGCTCTGCCTGATGTATATTGGAATCCTGTTCCAAAGCATGGGGAGTCTCTGGGACAGGAATCTATCCCTCCAGCATGTCCTATTTATCGTTGTAGTGAGGTTTATATCTCTAGAGCATGTGGCTCTCTGGGATTTGTTTTTTTTTAGGTGGAGCATGTCCATCAATTCTGGGTTGGACATGGTCTTGTATGTCAGGCAGAGATCACCTCTGAGTAAGCGTTATGCAACCAAGTACAGCTGGAGTTTCTTGAGTCAGGCTGCATAGGGCATCTGTCTGAGGCCAGTAATTTTGGTGAGGTACTTTTGTGGTCTTTCCAGCTGTTGCAGGTGTCTTGTAAGGTACACCCAAATGGGGCGTTGTATTCTATGATGGGTCTAATGAGAGATGAGTAGAGAGGCACAATAACCTCTTTTGTTCTAGATGCGAACCCTTTTGTGATTTGGTGGGCCACATAGAAGGATTTTCTAACCACTTTGGCAATATGATTATCAAAGGAGAGATTACTATCTTCTTGGGTCCCCAGATCCCTTATTACATTTTCTGTATTTAAAGGACTACCACCTATGTGGTAGTTCGCAGGTACTTTGTTTTTTCCAAAGGGGATGACTATGCACTTTTTGGCATTTAGCTTGAGGCCATGATTTTGACACCAGGTATCCATCTCAGTGAGACCCATCTGGTGGGTGTCTGTATCAGCCAGAGAATCAATTATGGCCCCTAGTTTGCAGTCGTTTGTGAACTTGGTCAGCCATAGACCTCCAATGCTTGCATGTACCTCTGAGAAGTATATACCGAACAGGAGGGGTCTTAGGAATGAGCCCTGGGGGACGCCACTTGTAACCGGTTTAGAGTCGGAAGTAGAGCCTGCAACTCAAACCATGTGGGTTCTATCCATGAGCCTGGTGGCAACCCATCTCATGACGTAGGGGTTTATGTTCAAGCTGGTGTGCTTGTCTATAATACTAGAATGGGGAATGGTGTTGAAAGCCTTTGTGAGGTCTAAGTAGGCTGTGTGGACCTCCTTCCCCTCGTCGAATGCCTTGGTAACTGTCTCAAAGAAGTCCACCAGGTTAAGGAGGCATGATCTGCCCTTAACAAAACCAAACTGGGTAGGTTACAAGGTTTGGAGGTTCCCAATGTCTCTGTTAATGAGTTCCATGATGATGCATTCCATAGCCTTGCAGACCAGGCTAGTCAGGCTTATAGGGCGATAGATCCCAGGGTCCGTTGTGGCTCCACCTTTGTGGAGAGGGATAACTATTGCTGTGCACCACTCTGTGGGTACGTAGCCTGTAGAGAGGCTGAGTTTGAACAGGGTGTTTAAGTGAGTGGTTAGTTCATTTTGGAGTTCTTGTAAGACACAGCCTGGGACACCGTCCGGTCCCATTGAAGCTGTGTATTTGGCTTTGAATAGGGCTGTTTTAACCTGTGTGTCTGTGATTGATGGGGCCCTACATTTGTCTAGTATGGTTATGGGCCCTTTAGGGGGTGAGAGGGGGGGTGAAGTTTGCACTAAACCTGTCTGCCAGAATGTTGGCAATATCAGTCGGTTCAGTGTATTTTGTGCCATTCTGCACTAACTCAGAGCAGATCTGAGAGTTTCCACTTAGGTTCTTGACATAGCTAAAGAACGCTTTGTGGTTATCTTTGGAGTCATTGGCAATTTTTCTTTCGAAACTATCCTTGGATGATTTAATGAGGGATCGTAGTTTCTTGCTGATACTGATCAGGGATGTCTTTCCTTCTTGGGATTTTACTCTTCTGTACTAGTTTCCTCCTTCTGTTGTATAGCTTGTTTATGGCAGGGGTCCACCAGACTGGTTTCCTTTTCTTGGAGGAGTGAGTCTTGGTTTTACCTGGGATAGCATGATCCATGCATTCCTGCAGATGCTCATAGAGTGCCTTTGTAAAGGTTTCAGCAGCTTGGACAGCATTGTCCTTTAGCATGGGGGCTGTGAACCTTTCCACCTCGGTCTTAAGTAACGTGAAGTTTGCTTTTGAAAAGTTTTTCACGGTGGTTTCCTTGATTGAGGGTGGGGGTGGAATGTGGATATCCAAAGTGAGTAATGTCTATGGTCTGATCTAACCAGCGAGGGGTTGACCTCCGGTGTGGAACACCGGTCGCCCATGTTGGTGATGACCAGGTCCAATATGTTGTTCCCTCTGGTGGGGGTGTTGACCAGTTGATCCAGGGCGTTCGAGTTTATAAATTCTAGGAAGCGTTGGGCAAGGGAGCTAGTACTTGAGTGGTTCTCCCAGTTTATGTTTGGATAATTGAAATTACCCAGTATTAGGGTGTTTGGTAGGATCTTCATATTTCCCAGTGTCTCCAGAAATGCGGAATGGAGGTGCTGGGCCATGGTGGGTGATCTGTAGCAAGCTACAATTTGGATTGCAGTTTTGCCCATTGTTAGTTGCACATGGATGATCTCTGATGCATTGTGCTGCGCCACTAACCTGGAGGTGTGGGTATCCTTGATGAATATGGACACACCCCCACCTTTTATGTTTTGGTCCTGGTTCTGTGGCCGAAAGGTATGGTATGAGTTATAGCCTAGTAGTGCTGGGGTGCTCTCAGTAGCCTTAAACCAGGTTTCTGTTACTGCACAGATGTCGATGTTCTCCATACTGAGGAGTACATTGAGTGCTTGCGTTTTGAGGTTTAGACTTCTGGCATTGAGTAGCATTACCCTCAGTTTTTGGTTACTTGTGCTATTTATGGTGGTGGGTTTGTCATTTGAGCCTTGCCTAAAAAAGGCACTATGGGGGTGGCAAGAGCCTTAGCCAGTATTCGAAAGCCTAAGGGTGACAGGTGCAAGCCATCTCTTGCGAAGCAACGTGGTATGTTGAGCATGTCATCCCACGTGGACAGATACTGGATCCCCTTTGAATTACACCAGAAACTTAGCCAATTGTTGAAATTGATAATTTTTTCTTTATACTGCGGCATCATTCTTGGTGAGGGCAGGATGCTACTCAGGGTCAGGGTCATACCGGCCTGGGCTACATGATTACAGAGCTCTTCCATGTCTCTTTTCATGTAGTCCAGGGAGGTACGTCTCAGGTCATTCACACCAACATGGACAATGACAGAGTCGTATTTGTACTTGTTCTGGAGTGACTTGAGTGCTTGTGTTATATGGCGGATCCTGGCACCTGACAGGCAGCTAACTGTAACCTTCTCCTTGTCCAACCTAGTTAGTGGGACATCAGTGTGTCTGACTATAGAGTCCCCTATTACTAGTGTGTTGGGTATGTTATTTTGCGTTAAAGGTTGTGATTGCATGGCACACTGATTATGTGAAGTATGTGTTCCATGGTTGGTGATTGGGTGTGGAAGTTGCTTGCATGTCTGCTTTGGAGGTCTCTGTTGCTTTTGCAAATTTTTATTTAGAGGCTCCGAGTATGTTTTCATGTATTCATGTGTGTTATTTGCCAGTGTTGGTTTATTAGATCTATGTGAGACTGGTGGTGTGTTGCAAGTATTACCCTTCTCCTCTTGACTGTCAGTTCCAGTCTTGGGTTGAGAGAGCTTTGCTTCCAGTTTGGCTGTATAATTGCATCGCTCGCATATATTAGTGTTTGGTGGTAGGAGGAGAGGGTTGTCTGTGTACATGAGGCAGTTGTAACATTGCCTCAAAATGCCCAGATTCACCAGTTGGACTGGAGAGTACACCGGAAACTGCCCTTTGGACATGCCTGAATAGGTAGAGTAAGCTGTTTTTCTGATTGGCTGGTGGGAACGAATACAGAGCCTTATCCTTCTGGACAGTATAGGCGGGTCTAGTGCTAGGGTTAATCAGTGCTTGCTATGAGTTTTAAGCAAGTATATTTTGTTTAATCTCTTCCTTCATATTGTTAGCTGCCACAACAGAATCATTATTAATCCATATGACAAAATACTTCATCTAATCATGTCCCTCTAAATATGGGTACTGCTGAACCAATTCATGTACAAATACATAGCTTACTGCTATAGCCTTTGTTTTATCTTCATTTATTATACTCAAAAAGATATGAAACTTTTACAGAATATTCCTTTGTCCTGATATCCTGTTTGAATGACCACCCTGAAATTCATTCTTTCTCAAATTCACATGTTCATTTCTAGCCAAAACCTGCAACACTGCTGTTTACACCATGCAATTCTTAGGATAATTCAGTATTATTTGCTTTTTGTCTACACCTGTAAAGTTATTTACATTCCATAATAATTTGAACAGACTACCATTATGATAGAAAGCTGTTATCCCCACCAATTATACATGGCATTTCTTTTGACTCTGTATTCCCATTTTTAATTTACGTGCACTCTTTAATATCTGTAGGCTGAGCTCTTAAGTAGTTGCTTCTTATCAACTCCATTAAACTAGGCATCAATCCTGATATCACTAGGTGTTTTGCAAATTGGCTCACAGACAGGAACCACAGAGTGAAAGTTGCAGATTCCAATTCAGACTGTCGACCAGTCACGAGTGGAGTCCCAGACAGGCTTGGTCCTGGGCCCTCTCCTGTTTGGTATCTACTTCTCAGATGTCCAGGCCAACACAGAGGGACTCTGGCTGACCAAGTTCACTGATGACTGCAAGCTAGAAGTCATTATCAACTCCCCAAGTGATACAGACATCCTATAAAAGGGCCTCTCTGAGACCAATAACTGGTGTCGGAACCATGGCCTTAAGCTTAATGCCAAAAAATGCGTTATCATTCCCTTTGGAAAAAAATCAGTTCTCATGAATTACCACGCCGATGAGAGCCCACTAAACACTGAAGGGGTCATAAGAGATCTGGGCACCCAGGTCAACAGCCACCTCACCTTCAACCACCACATTGCCACTGTGGTCAGAAAGTCCTTCTATGTGGTACATCTTATAACCAAAGGTTTTGCATCCAAAAAGAAAGAGGTCATCATCCCTCTTTACTCATACCTCATTAAACCTATCATTGAATATAATGCCCCGTTTGGCATGTACCTGATCAGACACCTACAACAGCTGGAGAGGTCACAAAAGTACCTCACAAAAAGGATCTTAGGTCTTAAACACAAGTCCTACATGGACAGACTCAAGAAACTTCAGCTGTTCTCGGTCTCTTATTGTCTACTCAGAGGTGATCTCTGCTTGACTTACAAAGCCATGTCTGACCCAGCCCTGCTTGAAATGCTACACCTAAAGAAATTACAATCCCCCGTGCCACACGCTCCAGAGATCACAACCTCACTACCACAATCAACAGAACATGCTGGAGGGACAGGTTCATCTCCCAAAGACTGCCCATACTCTGGAATAAGCTTCCCATTCATGTCAAGCAGAGCACCTCATTGGCCCTCTTCAAGAGAAATCTCAACGAGTGGATGGGTAGCAGAAAGTTCACCACAGGGATCATTCCAGTTGCCTTATTGGATAGAGGCACTGTGAACTAACAACGAGTGGCATGGTGCCAGGGCAATTACTTGGGCTAGGCTTGTAAAGGTTCCAGGGCCATTAGCCTAGTTCACACCTATGAACCTATGAAAACAGTGAAACAAAAAACTAAATAACATTTCAGAATCCCTACATCCAATTTTCTGTAGAACAAACACACAAAACTTTGTACATTTTCCACAAATGAAGTTTACCCCTTCAGACATGAACATTTTACCCAAAACTGATGGTTACAACCATAGGTATTACCTATCTAAAATTAAGGTAAACCATGCTTAAGTGTATCTTACTTCCTTACTTACTAATTGCTATCAGTTCTTTTCTCATCTCTGTTCCCCTCCTACATGTGAAAAACAGCTTGCATAGTTTATGTAAACATTGATCCTTAGCTCTAAGAAAAAGCACACTTGCTACATTTAAATAAAAAAACTAAATTGTGCACTGTTATAATAAATACATTAAAGTACTAAGGCTGCTAGAGAGCAACTATTTGTATAACTTATTACAGACATTAATAACAAAACAGACTTTAAAAATTGTTGCAAAAAGAGTGATAAATGTACACAAAGTAAATATAATAATTCCTGATAAGACCTGAATTTATAAGAAATGCAGAAATTAATATGGAAAACTACACAAGAATGATTACACTTCAGTTATTTGTGTTTCCATTGACATTATATGTGATAATTGCATTTTTCAGAATATTCATTATGGAATGTCTACAGAACAACTTAGGTTCATAGGTTCATACTAGGCTATCTGCCCTAGGGCATTTATAAGCCTAGCCAGAGTGTGTTTGGCTTTCGCCACCCATTTTAAATTAATTTTGCTATGCCCTTTTTTGAGGTTAGTATACTGTACCTCTGTCTAACAGTGACACAGAAGTGATACCTGGGGTAAACCTACGATCTCCCATCCACTCATCAAGATTCCTCTTGAAGAGAGTCAATGAGGGACTCTGCCTAACCTGGACTGGGATTTTATTCCAGAGTGAAGGGAGCCTCTGGGTTATGAATCTGTCCCTCCAGCATGTCCTATTTATTTCAGTGCTGAGGTTCAAGTCTCTCAAGCGCATAGCTCGATGGGATTGGGATTTTCTGATGTGCAGCATGTCCATTAATTCCGGGTTGGACATGGCTTTATACATCAGGCACAGATCGCCTTTGAGCAGGCAGTATGCCACTGAGTAGAGCTGGAGTTACTTTAACCGGGCAGCATATGGCATCTGTTTGAGCCATTTAATCCTCTTGGTGAGGTACTTTTGGGGTCTTTCCAGTTGCTGCAGGTGTCTGGTAAGGTACATCCCAAAAGGGGCATTGTACTCAATTATGGGCCTGATGAGGAATGAGTAAAGAGGCACGATGACCTCCCCTGATCTAGATGTGAATCCCTTCATGATTAGGTGGGCTATATAAAATGTTTTTCTAACCACTTTGGCCACGTGGTTGTTAAATGAGAGATTGCTATCAACTTGCGTCCCCAGGTACCAATTACTTCTTCTGTACTTAATGGATTACCACCTATGTGGTAATTTGTGGGCACTTTGTTTTTGCCAAAGGGGATGACTATACACTTTTTGGCGTTTAGCTTGAGGCCATGGCCCTGGCATCAGTTGTCTGTTTCTATGAGGCCCTTTTGGAGGATGCTTGTGTCGGCTGGAGAGTCGATTATGGCGCCCAGTTTGCAGTCATCTGCGAACTTGGTCAGCCACAGTCCTTCCATGTTGGCCTGTACCTCCGAGAAATATATACCGAACAAGAGAGGTCCCAGAACTGAGTCTTGTGTTAGATGTTTGTTTGTCTTTTCGGCTTTTCCAGGTTAGGGGTCGCCAGAGTGGAACTCCGGTCCGCTAATGATTGACAGTAGATTTTTATGGTGCCGAGTTGCCAGCCCGATGCCCAACCTTCAGCGAAGGCACGCCCATTCACGCATGTCTTTGGGCGGCCACTCGACCGCGGGGAGGACATGCAGACTCCACATAGAAAGCACTTCAGCTGAGAATCGAACAGGAGAACGTCTTGCTGTGAGGCAAAAATGCTATCGCTGTTCCACCGTGGCTATCTACAGAACAACTTTAAATATAGCTGTAAAATAACTGCTGGTTATTGACTTGATTCTAATTTTATGGCACACATATACCAGCTCCCCTCTAAATTAGTCAGAAAGTTAAAAAAAATAATTTTTATGAAAAAAGAGCTGTATTAATATCATTAAAGTTGAGATGATTTTAATTGCATAAAAACAATTCCAATGCCAAGAAGTAAACTGACAGCTGGTAGTTAGGAAAGGGTAGTTTGCTATTTGAAAGTCATTTTGTTTCTTTGTAGATGTACAGAAGGACACAGCTGAGAAAATACACTGATCTTTGTTGTTGACTTAAAGACGATCCAGTTACCAATTGTGCTGATTACTCTGAACTGTACAGATTGGCCAGGTTTCATATAATTCTGCATTTGCTACACAATGCTGAAGATAATATCAAACTGAAGATCTGCAGCCACATCTGGATCCATTTGACAAGCCTTAAAATACAGACAAAGAATATTAGACTCTTTACTACTCCTATTAGTAAGAGTCACTCACTGTTCAGTTTCATTTAAGAAGAAATGCTTTAATATAGTTTTTATTATACCATATTCAAGTACTTAACAGCAAATACACTGCTCATGCAACTTTCACATTAGCTGGTTAATCATAGATATGATCACATGCAGTATATAAAAAAAAACAGTAATAAATAATAACACATTTTACTACGATTTATGGATAAGCTGACAAGACAGAGTAACATGCAAAAATCACAAATCAGCCTTCTAATATTAAAGCTTACAACACACTACTAATTTTCATGAAGAAGTTGCTTGTACATGTTCTGTTTCATTAGTAATGAATACACAAAGATCATAATCTTGCTGTAAGTGCTACGGAAAAATGTATGTCAAATATGAAGCCTTGTAAGTTATATACTAATGAAATGATTGATTTCAAAGATATGAGTCACATTACTTAAATGCTCATTTTTCAATTTAGAGACAAGTTTGCAGAAAGTTTGCAGAAGCTATATATATATATATATATATATATATATATATATATATATATATATATATATATAGAGAGAGAGAGAGAGAGCTGTATAAAATGTATGCATGTTTATATAAATCTCTCTCTCTCTCTCTCTCTCTCTCTATATATATATATATATATATAGTTATATTAGTAGATATATATATATATATATATATTTATATAACTATCTCTCTCTTTATATATATATATATATATATATATATATGTGTGTGTGTGTGTGTATATATAAATAGGTATTTATATATATATATATATATATATATATATATATATATATATATATATATATATATATACATATGGGTCTACTTTAGAAGATCAAAATACCACATACTCGACTTTCACATCGCTGAGATGACTTCACCGACCTCTCAGAACACCGACTTAAAACTCCAGATAAGTAACCACTTGGCCAACATGTTGAACTTTGCCCCTTACTCCTGCTGTACTATGATCTCGAAGCTTGTATATTTAGTTAGGAGGTGTAGGTGTGGGGGTACAGCCACCCACATTCGTGGGTTTAATTTGCTTTGGTTTTAACTTGTTAGTGTGGCCAAGTGGTTACTTACCTGGAGTTGTAAGTAAAGGGCCCCTACTCATAAAAAGGTTGATCCTACGACCTGCTATGAGGTTACAAAAAGCCTATGACAGACTCAAGAAACTTCAGCTGTTCTCGGTCTCTTATTGTCTAC
Source organism: Protopterus annectens (assembly GCF_019279795.1). Classification (NCBI taxonomy): domain Eukaryota; kingdom Metazoa; phylum Chordata; order Ceratodontiformes; family Protopteridae; genus Protopterus; species Protopterus annectens. The sequence continues at coordinate 1,256,837,479 of NC_056733.1, forward strand.
TCAAAGGTGATCTCTGCTTGAGTTACAAAGCCATGTCTGACCCAGCCCTGCTTGAAATGCTACACCTAAAGAAATTACAATCCCCCGTGCCACACGCTCCAGAGATCACAACCTCACTACCACAATCAACAGAACATGCTGGAGGGACAGGTTCATCTCCCAAAGACTGCCCATACTCTGGAATAAGCTTACCATTCATGTCAAGCAGAGCACCTCACTGGCCCTCTTCAAGAGAAATCTCAACGAGTGGATGGGTAACAGAAAGTTCACCACAGGGATCATTCCAGTTGCCTTATTGGATAGAGGCACTGTGAACTAACAACGAGTGGCATGGTGCCAGGGCAATTACTTGGGCTAGGCTTGTAAAGGTTCCAGGGCCATTAGCCTAGTTCACACCTATGAACCTATGAAAACAGTGAAACAAAAAACTAAATAACATTTCAGAATCCCTACATCCAATTTTCTGTAGAACAAACACACAAAACTTTGTACATTTTCCACAAATGAAGTTTACCCCTTCAGACATGAACATTTTACCCAAAACCGATGGTTACAACCATAGGTATTACCTATCTAAAATTAAGGTAAACCATGCTTAAGTGTATCTTACTTCCTTACTTACTAATTGCTATCAGTTCTTTTCTCATTTCTGTTCCCCTCCTACATGTGAAAAACAGCTTGCATACTTTATGTAAACATTGATCCTTAGCTCTAAGAAAAAGCACACTTGCTACATTTAAATAAAAAAACTAAATTGTGCACTGTTATAATAAATACATTAAAGTACTAAGGCTGCTAGAGAGCAACTATTTGTATAACTTATTACAGACATTAATAACAAAACAGACTTTAAAAATTGTTGCAAAAAGAGTGATAAATGTACACAAAGTAAATATAATAATTCCCGATAAGATCTGAATTTATAAGAAATGCAGAAATTAATATGGAAAACTACACAAGAATGATTACACTTCAGTTATTTGTGTTTCCATTGACATTATATGTGATAATTGCATTTTTCAGAATATTCATTATGGAATGTCTACAGAACAACTTAGGTTCATACTAGGCTATCTGCCCTAGGGCATTTATAAGCCTAGCCATAGTGTGTTTGGCTTTCGCCACCCATTTTAAATTAATTTTGCTATGCCCTTTTTTGAGGTTAGTATACTGTACCTCTGTCTAACAGTGACACAGAAGTGATACCCGGGGTAAACCTATGATCTCCCATCCACTCATCAAGATTCCTCTTGAAGAGAGTCAATGAGGGACTCTGCCTAACCTGGACTGGGATTTTATTCCAGAGTGAAGGGAGCCTCTGGGTTATGAATCTGTCCTTCCAGCATGTCCTATTTATTTCAGTGCTGAGGTTCAAGTCTCTCAAGCGCGTAGCTCGATGGGATTGGGATTTTCTGACGTGCAGCATGTCCATTAATTCCAGGTTGGACATGGCTTTATACGTCAGGCACAGATCGCCTCTGAGCAGGCGGTATGCCACTGAGTAGAGCTGGAGTTTCTTTAACCGGGCAGCATATGGCATCTGTTTGAGCCCTTTAATCCTCTTGGTGAGGTACTTTTGGGGTCTTTCCAGCTGCTGCAGGTGTCTGGTAAGGTACATCCCAAAAGGGGCATTGTACTCAATTATGGGCCTGATGAGGAATGAGTAAAGTGGCATGATGACCTCCCCTGATCTAGATGTGAATCCCTTCATGATTAGGTGGGCTATATAAAATGTTTTTCTAACCACTTTGGCCACGTGGTTGTCAAATGAGAGATTGCTATCAACTTGGGTCCCCAGGTACCAATTACTTCTTCTGTACTTAATGGATTACCACCTATGTGGTAATTTGTGGGCACTTTGTTTTTGCCAAAGGGGATGACTATACACTTTTTAGCATTTAGCTTGAGGCCATGGCCCTGGCATCAGTTGTCTGTTTCTATGAGGCCCTTTTGGAGGATGCTTGTGTCGGCTGGAGAGTCGATTATGGCGCCCAGTTTGCAGTCATCTGCGAACTTGGTCAGCCACAGTCCTTCCATGTTGGCCTGTACCTCCGAGAAATATATACCGAACAAGAGAGGTCCCAGAACTGAGTCTTGTGTTAGATGTTTGTTTGTCTTTTCGGCTTTTCCAGGTTAGGGGTCGCCAGAGTGGAACTCCGGTCCGCTAATGATTGACAGTAGATTTTTATGGTGCCGAGTTGCCAGCCCGATGCCCAACCTTCAGCGAAGGCACGCCCATTCACGCATGTCTTTGGGCGGCCACTCGACCGCGGGGAGGACATGCAGACTCCACATAGAAAGCACTTCAGCTGAGAATCGAACAGGAGAACGTCTTGCTGTGAGGCAAAAATGCTATCGCTGTTCCACCGTGGCTATCTACAGAACAACTTTAAATATAGCTGTAAAATAACTGCTGGTTATTGACTTGATTCTAATTTTATGGCACACATACCAGCTCCCCTCTAAATTAGTCAGAAAGTTAAAAAAAAATAATTTTTATGAAAAAAGAGCTGTATTAATATCATTAAAGTTGAGATGATTTTAATTGCATAAAAACAATTCCAATGCCAAGAAGTAAACTGACAGCTGGTAGTTAGGAAAGGGTAGTTTGCTATTTGAAAGTCATTTTGTTTCTTTGTAGATGTACAGAAGGACACAGCTGAGAAAATACACTGATCTTTGTTGTTGACTTAAAGACAATCCAGTTACCAATTGTGCTGATTACTCTGAACTGTAGAGATTGGCCAGGTTTCATATAATTCTGCATTTGCTACACAATGCTGAAGATAATATCAAACTGAAGATCTGCAGCCACATCTGGATCCATTTGACAAGCCTTAAAATACAGACAAAGAATATTAGACTCCTTAGTACTCCTATTAGTAAGAGTCACTCACTGTTCAGTTTCATTTAAGAAGAAATGTTTTAATATAGTTTTTATTATACCATATTCAAGTACTTACAGCAAATACACTGCTCATGCAACTTTCACATTAGCTGGTTAATCATAGATATGATCACATGCAGTATATAAAAAAAAACAGTAATAAATAATAACACATTTTACTACGATTTATGGATAAGCTGACAAGACAGAGTAACATGCAAAAATCACAAATCAGCCTTCTAATATTAAAGCTTACAACACACTACTAATTTTCATGAAGAAGTTGCTTGTACATGTTCTGTTACATTAGTAATGAATACACAAAGATCATAATCTTGCTGTAAGTGCTACGGAAAAATGTATGTCAAATATGAAGCCTTGTAAGTTATATACTAATGAAATGATTGATTTCAAAGATATGAGTCCCATTACTTAAATGCTCATTTTTCAATTTAGAGACAAGTTTGCAGAAAGTTTGCAGAAGCTATATATATGTATATATATATATATATATATATATATATATATATATATATATATATATATAGAGAGAGAAAGAGAGAGAGAGAGAGAGAGAGCTGTATAAAATGTATGCATGTTTATATAAATCTCTCTCTTTCTCTCTCTCTCTCTATATATATATATATATATATATATATATATATATAGTTATATCAGTAGATATATATATATATATATATATATATATATATATATATATTTATATAACTATCTCTCTCTTTATATATATATATATATATATGTGTGTGTGTGTGTATATATAAATATATATATATATATATATATATATATATATATATATATATATATATATACATATGGGTCTACTTTAGAAGATCAAAATACCACATACTCGACTTTCACATCGCTGAGATGACTTCACCGACCTCTTAGAACACCGACTTAAAACTCCAGATAAGTAACCACTTGGCCAACATGTTGAACTTTGCCCCTTACTCCTGCTGTACTATGATCTCGAAGCTGGTATATTTAGTTAGGAGGTGTAGGTGTGGGGGTACAGCCACCCACATTCGTGGGTTTAATTTGCTTTGGTTTTAACTTGTTAGTGTGGCCAAGTGGTTACTTACCTGGAGTTGTAAGTCAGTGTTCTGGGAGGTTGGTGAAATGTGGCTGTCTGTGAAGTGATCTCGACATTATGGATGTCGGTATATATATATATATATATATATATATATATATATGGGTCTACTTTGTTTGATAGAAAACACATTTGACTGAAACTCATTTTGTCTAAACAGGTATATACCCTGTTCTCCACTGTTGTGCATTCCTGGAGTTACTACATCTAGTAAGGGGGGTGTGGGTGGCATAGCCCCCCACCTATTTTAAATGTTGTAAACCACAGACATGGATTATTACAAGTGAAATGAATAACTCTTTCCAGAAAATAACATATACCCAAACTATGTGGGGGGGGGCTATGCCCCCCACACCCCCCTAACTAGATATATATATATATATATATATCTATATATATATATATATATATATATATATATATATATATATATATATACTAACTCCAGGATTGCACTACAGTGGAGAACAGGGCATATACCTGTTTAGATGAAATGAGTTTCAGTTAAATGTGTTTTCATTGAAGTGAGCTTTCAGAGAACTGTGCTCAGGGAATTCATTTTCAGTGAAATGAGGCTTCGACGAAATGAGTTTCAGTGAAATGTGTTTTCTATAAAACAAAGTAAACCCACACACACACACACACACACACACACACACACACACACACACATATATATATATATATATATATATTTTTTTTTAGCTGGTATACTGTATATATACTTAGAAAATAAACCAAAAGAACCGTTCACCAGATAACAGGTAACTGAACATCCAACTCCAAAGAAAACCAATGCGCTGCAAAACGTCAATTTATTTTGTTTTAAGCAACAAACAATCTTGCTTTTCGTTGGCGACTCCTCATCAACTTCTTTAGAAAGTTTAAAATCCCAGTTTGGTACATTTCCCAAAGTATCTTTCAGGAGAGGTCTTAATTTAAAGAAGATCTTAGAAATGAACCCCCAGCCTATTATTGCTAGAACTGGAATGTTTAAATGCAACATGTGCAAATATTGCCAGTTTGTCAAAGCAGGCACCCACTTTATGGTTAGAGAATCTAAGTACCATATCAGGGGGAGATTCAATTGTGCCAGTGCACATGTGGTGTATTTGGCTAAGTGCACTGTATGTCCTGCTTTTTATACAGGGAAAACTGATCAGAGACTTCAGGAGCGCTTATATGAACACCTGTATGCCATTAGGAAAGAAAAAATGGATAACACACTGGCCAAGCATATAAAAGAGTATCCTGAACATGAATTTAACTTTATGGTTATTGACCAGATGGGTTTAAACAATAGAGGGGTCCTGAATCCTTGTTGCTGGAACTCAAGGAATTGTTATGGCAGTTAAAACTGGATGCTTATCACTATCCAGGTTTAAATAGTATGTTGTCTATTGCTAGTGTACTGAAACTGAGAAGTTTGGAAAGGTAGGATTTTATCAAGAGGCTGTATTGGTTTATTTTATTGTTAATCATATTCACTGTTATTATGTACTTATTTGCAGTAAATTATTTATATAGGTAGAGAGGATTTTATTAAGTAAGCACCCTTCTCTTGTTGCCTGCCAATATGGCACTATATAAACTAATGGTAGTTGAAGCGTATAGCTTTTTAAATGTTTTTTCTGATTTTTATTGATTTTTTAACAGTGATTTTTTAACAGTGATAAAGGTTAATTACTGGGTTGATTTTAAATGTTGGTTTTGAGGGAAGGTGAACGTGTTGACATCATGTACCTGTGTAGAGTATTTAAATTAGCCACGTTTGTGGCGCGGGATTTTAAAATTTCTGAAGAAGTTGGTGAGGAGTCGCCGACGAAAAGCAAGATTGTTTGTTGCTTAAAACAAAATAAATTGACGTTTTGCAGCACATTGGTTTTCTTTGGAGTTGGATGTTCAGTTACCTGTTATCTGGTGAATGGTTCTTTTGGTTTATTTTCTAAGTTTGTTTTCATTTTTTGAGGTTTCGAGTGGTATACTGTATATATAACTATCTGCGCATCACTACTAAAAGTGGTACCATAATTGGTAACACAGTTTAGAGGCACCTTTACTATATACAAAAGCTGTATACTAAAATTGTATAAATTGTATTATACTGCAGTTACATAGGTAAAATAACAGGAAAAAGGCCAGCCACTGTACTTCAAAAGAAGAACAGTTAGTGAAGCCATCAGTGCTACAGTGACAGACCTTTAAATGAGCATCAGACATCATCTAAGACGTGTTAAGGTAGCACTGCTAATTTACAGGTCTTGGCTCACTGATTTGGTTCCCAGGTGGGATGCCTTCTGTGCAGAGTATTCATATCATTACTGAGTTATTAATGTTTTTGCTTGGTGCTCTGTTTTCTTCCCACATCTGAAAGTCACACCATTAGATGAATTGTTAATCCTCTACAGTGGCCATTCTGTAAAGGATTGGTATTCTTTTCAGGACTAATTCTTTGCCTTAGGCCCACTACTTGACTTGTTAAGAAGATCCATCTCCTCCATGACCCTTACTGGGATAAAGTGGGTAGACAGACAATAAGAAATAAATAGATTTGTGTGTGTGTGTCTCTCTCTCTCTCTCTCTCTATATATATATATATATATATATATATATATATATATATATATATATATATATATATAAATATCACCCAAGTGCATTTCAAAAGATCCCATTCACAATGGTACAGACATAGTTAGCAGCTTTATTGTGACTGGTGTTTTTTACTCCTTATCTAAGTATGAAGTCATTGTGTGCCTGACTGTTGATCAGTGTGCTAGGTATAATGCCTAATAACAAACTAACACAGTCACACTACAGTGGAAAAAGGATGAAAACCTGCAGAAAGCACATTGCTGACTTGTGCAGTACAACACACTGTTGTGAAATTCTCTTCAACAGTCATCCAAACAGAAAGCAATGACTTGTAGACTAGCCTGTATAGATATGTGTGTGTGTGTGTGTGTGTGTGTGTGTGTGTGTGTGTGTATATATATATACACACACACACACACACACACACACACATATAGGTTTCTGACAAGTTGCCAAATGGCAATTTGTCAAACCAATAAAACCACCTGCACAGCTGCTCCAAATCAGCTGATTGTATATGCCAGCAGTTGTTTTGTGCAAGATTCTGGTGCAGTGGTGGTTGGGGATTTTCCCTTTCTCCACTGTAGTGCAATTTTGAAGTTGGTATATATAATTAATGGGGTGTATTGGGGCACATGGGAGCTTGCTTTCCTGCAAAAACATTTGTTTTGTTGTTTTCTTTTTTTTTTTCGATCATCTGCTGATTGACAAGTTGTGATTGATCGGTTGCCTTTAAGTTGTGATCAGCTGTCATAGATTCATCCATCTATCTATCTACTGTTGAATTAGACATATCCTAGCATGGGGAGGACTGGTAGGGATTAATGAGTAGAAATCACGTGAATCTCAAACCTAAACTCTGATAAATGCTGTGGTGGGAGAGGGGAAGCAGTTCACTTTGCCAAATGTTTATTTTCTTGACAGAGTGAACTGCTGTCTCTTTTTACTGAATGTATATTTTGCCAAATGCTGGATTTACTCAAATGAGGATTGCCACTGAATCTGTGTGTACTATCAGGAAAGTGCCTTTGCTTACAGAAAGTGGCTGTGTATGTGTGTGTTAATGCCAAAGCTTTTGGATATACTAAAGCCCCCCTGCACATTCTCACTCTTGTTTGCTAATCTAACTCTACCACTATCCCTGCACCTAACTTCCACCCTACACATTATCTTACAAAAAAACTTTTCCCTAATTTTTTTTACATTTTTTTATTTGCCTAATTGCAAAAGGAGACTGCATTGGATTCAGTGTTGTAAGGTTTGGGGGTTTTGTTTTTTGGGTGAAGGAGTTTTTGGTCCTTGTTGATTTTTTTTTTGATTTTCTAGAATTAGGAATCTGCACATTTGGGGTTAGTTCATAGGACCATAGGGTCACAGGAGGTTACTAGGATAATGGCCCCTGGAGCCCTGACAAGCCTAGCCAAGAGTTTATCCCCAAAAGGGAACCTCAGTCACTACCTGTTGCCCCTGTCAGTCACTACCTGTTGCCCCTGTCAGTGAGGGACAAAGGTGGAACCCCTGGGACAAATCTGTGGTTTCCCATCCACTCATCAAGGTTGCGCTTGAAGAGGGTCAGCGAGGTACTCGGTTTGACATGCATTTGTTATATACTCATATGTGTGTGTTTGTGTGTGTATAACACACACACACACACACACACACACACACACATATATATATATATATATATATATATATATATATATATATATAGAAAGAGAGAGAGAGATATGTATAGTATCTGACAAAGAAAGACATGACTAACCCTGAACACAAAATAATGGAACATGCACACTTAATTTTACAAATATCCATATGGAAACACCAGAATTGTAAAAAAAAAGCCAAAAACTAAGCTGTCAGTATAACATTAGTGTTAGGGTTAACACACACAGACACACACACACACAGACACTCAGACACACACACACACACACACACACACACACACACACACACACAGACACACACACACACACACACACACACACACACACACACACACACACACACACACACACACACACAGACACACACACACACACACACACACACACACACACACACACACACACACACACACACACACACACACACACACACACACACACACACACACCTTATCTTTCCCTAATCCCAACCCTAACCCAAGTAATAATGCAAATATACACACACACACCCACACACACCTTATCTTTCCCTAACCCAAGTAATAATGCAAATATATACACACACACACACACACACACACACACACACACTTGAAATACTAAACATACAGTATTTCTGAGGAGATGTAAGTTATAATTAATTGAATACTCTGAAGTTTCAGCTGAGCTTGTCTCCAGTACATGTTTCTTTTTTCCTGACATTTTAGGATTCTCGGACAGCAGCCTGTTGCTCACACGTGCCAGTTTTTTTCTGTGGTGTTATGTATATATTACACATTTAGCATGTATTAAGGCACACACAAGCACATCACATAAAGTGCATCAATTTTCTGTCATAACACTTTTAAAGTTTTGCCACTGCTGCCATATCTTGCAAATGCATAACCATATGGACTGTATTGACAGCATTATTGCCCAGTATTACTGTCTAGCTTAACAGCAATCCATACTTTTGCACTAAGTGTGAAGCCCCAATAAGATGCAGGAAAGTTTATGAATACAGTGAATTTGACAAACTGTTTGAAATGTAATGCCAACTCCCAATACTAGCCTAGACTTAGTGGTCCACACTGTATTATTTCCTTGTGCAACTATTTGCAGCCAACGTTTTAGAATTCAAGGAACTACTATGGCAGATTAAATTACAGGCATATTTATCCCCTGGGTTAAATGAATGCTGCTCCATCAAAAGTATATTAAAAGTGAGGTCTTGTATAGTTTGAATGATTGTATATTCATGTATAGGTACCGCTTTATGGGTATTTATGCATTTTAATGTGAGGAAGGTAGGAGTGTTAACAAGACCTATGGTCAGGTGGTGTGTTGTTTCATTATAGAAATGTTTTATTTAGTATAATTAACAGATTCTGATGAAGTCTTTGGCTATAAGCTGATGAAAGTACTTAATCTGTGAATTAAAGGATTTTTTAGTTCCTGGTGTCCTTTTGTGTTCTTCTTGGACTAACGTTTTGGTTCCTTGTGCAAACATTTTTTGGATGCAGGCATTACAAACTCCCAGCACCTTGTAGTACGCTATTTAGAAGTGGGTGGCACATTAATTATGTTGTGTTGACTACTAAACTTGTACAGATGACATTCTGAGGATCTTATGTGTTTATGAGATTAGGATGTACAGTATGGCACAGCTGTGCACCCAACTTTGTGGTCTAGCTTCTTCTCAACTGGCTAGCATACTTTTATTTCATGTAGAGGGTATTGTCCATGGACAGTAGGAAAGAAAGAGAATGAAGGGTGGTTGTCTTCTTTTATGTTTCAGCAATCTGCATTTAAGGCTGACATACTTGCATACCAGAAGAAGAGATGAGAGGGTGGCATCAGTCCTTGATGAGAATATCTAGATAATGTGCCATTAGAGTGCTCTAGAGTATGACGACTAATATAGTGACAGTAATGTTTGTACTCTCTCACACACACACAAACACACATCTCAGTTTGATTAAGTAAGTTACAATGTGTACATGAAATGCAGTGCTCTTGGGCAGAGTAAACTTACTACTCGTTAGGTTTGGCTATTTTACTTTTTATTTTATACATTTGTTAAACTGGTAAGCCCATTGGACATATATCTCTTTTCAGGGGTGATCCGGGAGCACTGTCTAGATTACTGACTTGCTAAGAACTACACAGTAGGCAAATGAAAGTGGAAAAAATCAAACACTGTACATTTGATTAGAGGAATCAGCTCATTAACAGCTCAGAGCATTAGTTATCTGCACTAACCTATTTAGCACTGAAATGATCAATGATGTGCTTACCTTTGAAAAATACTTTTTTGCTTCTTCTTCATCTGACTGTATGCCTAAACCAAGCTGCAAACATCTGGCATAATAAAACGCAGCAAGTGCAATTCCTTTGGCTATGTACCTGGGTTGGCAATCTGTGGCTCTTCCAATTGCAGCAACATCTTCATTCTGGGCAACACTAATGTAGAATAAAAGACAGATACAATAATGATTGCTCTAACTTCTAGCTGAATTGTTTATTTTGGTTGAAACAACAGAAGCATTGCTGAGATAATATTTCTCTCTTAAATAGGTTTTGTGCCTTATGAATGCATAACAGCAACATTCATCCCTATGCACAAAGGCGGGCCATCTACAGACCCTGGAAACTACAGACCCATATGTCTCACTAGTCTCATATAGAAATCCATGGAAGGAATTATCATGGAAATGATCATTAATGGCATAGGAAACCTCCAGACACTAGAATCAACCCAATTTGGTTTCATCAAGAGCAGGTCATGCCTACTCAACCTGGTGGATGAGGGAAAATGGTTCACATTGCCTACCTTGACTTAGCCAAGGCAAATGATACAATCCCCCACTCGGGCATTGTTGACAAACTTAAGAGGTTAGGTGCAAACCTTTATGTCACATTGTAGATAGACAGCTGGCTCACAGACAGCAGCTAGAAAGTTAAAATTGGGGAGTTCACCTCTACAAAGACGCTAGTCAGAAATGGAGTCCATCAGTGATTGGTCCTGGGACCAATCCTTTTTGACATTTACTTCTCTAAAGTCAAGGCCAACTTCATTGGCCTCTGGCTGACTCAGTTTGCAGATGATTGCAAATTAGGAGTTGTCACTGAATCACTTACTGACACAAATGTTCTCCAGGAAGGGCTGACGCAAACAACTGGTTCCAGAGCCAGGTACTAAAGCTAAATACAAATAAATGCATAACATTATACTTCAGAAAGTCATTCACCCATGAAAACTATTATATTGATAACACACACCTAAGAGTTAACCCAGTAGTCAGGGACTTGGATACACACATGCACAATAATCTAGCCTTTGACCATCATGTGTCTACAGCAGAGAGGAAATTATTCTGTGTTGTGCAACTTATAACAAAGGTATGGCATCTTTTTCCAAAGAAGTCATTGTTCCACTGAATTCAGCATTCATCAGACTTATCATTGAGTACAGTGCCCCATTTGGTATGTACCTAACCAGGCATATCTAACAATTGTAATGTCCACAGAGGTTCCTCACTAAAAGAATACAGTACATAAGTAACATATCCTGTATAGACTGCCTCAAGGCCCTACCCCTGTGTTCTGTCTTCTATAGATTGTTGAGGGATATCTATGCCTGGCATAAAAGGCATTGTCAGATTTCACTCTGATGGACCTCCTGCATATCTGCAAAACCAACAGTGCCAGAATTACCCATTCTAAAGGCTTAAACCTTGTCTGTGATATCAACACAGTAAAGAGTCGGTTATCTGAACTAATTGGTACCTAGGATAGTTTGGATAAGCAAACTGTTCGGATAATCAAACATATAATTGAACCAGATAAAAAACTTCTAAAATCTTGTTTTCTGCACACAGGGAATATACTTTTCAACAATTCAGTGATTCCAGTAGACAATAAAGAATATTTTTCACACATGAGCCGCTTACAACCTCAAAAAACACAAGTGAATACATATAATGTTTATATATTCATATTTTATGACTTTTCCTACCTGAAAACTTTGGAAGGATGCGTTCAGATAATTGACGTTTCGGATAATCGATTCTCTACTGTAGGACCTGCTGGACAGACAGGTATATATCCCAGTGACTACCCCTTCTCTGGAACAGGCTCCTCATCCATGTGAAGCAGAGTTCCTCCCAAACCCAATTCAAGTGTAACTTGGAAAATTGGATGGCGAACAGGAAATTAATCCCTGGTTTGGCATTTTTATCTCTAATGGACGCAGGCGGCCTGTAAATGGTTTATCTCACAGGCAATGTTTCACCTCCCAAGTCCCTGGTTACACTTATCAAGGGTACCAGAACTTGTCAGAGATTTGGGATGCATGGCTAGACTTAAAAAGGCCCTTGTAGTTATTAGCCTAGTATACACCTTTGAACCTATGAATTCCTGAAAATGTATAAATCATGTAATTAGCGTGCTAAATATCTGTATTGTTTTATGAATGCCTGTATCCTATGCTGAGGATGAAATTGGATCCTTAATGGATTAGCTCACCACCCTGGTTAACAAATAAATAAATAAAATTAATTAAACAAATAACATATTCAGTATTAAGATAGATCACTGTTGTCATGAAAGAAGATACTTCCATAATAGCTATCTGGAATTTTGTAAATAATTATATGTCATATGTGAATATCAGCATGATCTATATAAGATACTTGCGTCACACATGTATTAGTACTGCATGTCATGTGTATATCAAACTGGTCTATACAGATGTGTTAAAAAGATATTTTATAAAGTGCTTGTGCTTAAAATGTAACCACAGTGTGCCCTACTGGAATAGAACAGAAATGTGCATGCACTATTGTAACTGTTTAAATGTATATATTTAACAGTGGAAACTGGAATACAGGAGGTTAACTTCATAAAAAGTAGCTGAAATTAAATTACTTCATGGCTATGCAATAAAAGATGGTATCTTTCAGTTTTCAATGAGCTACAGACACAGAGTCATTGTGAGACGTTTTCTGTATTATCTTTAGGGAGACATAATTACTAGTTTTGAAATGAGGAGGAATGTAATTGTTTATGACTTCCAGCATCTGCCAAAGATCTAAGGTCTGTGTATTTTCACAAGTAGATGCTAAATACTACCAAGCTTCCAGCAGTGGGAGAGTTCACCTGGGATAGAGTCAGATGTCAAGATATTTGTGATATTAATTTGTGAAGTCTCTGAGTGAGACAAGGCATTCTGTATTATGTCTTGGACCTGACAACAAGAACCATTCACCACATCTGCCTTGCTCTGATGAAGTTTCTAGGAACAGTATCATTATTTTAGATATAGTCAAGAATGTAGCAAAGCTTAGTTTAGATATTTTTCTTTATTTATTTGAGACTGTCCTGCAATGTTTGAAATATTTCCTGTGATTTTGAACTCTAATGTCACTGTGAATATATACTGAGTATTTTCTTGTTTCTTTATTATTATTATTAAATATATTTAAAACTTTCATTGTGGCTGATCTGTCTAGAGATAGTTAAGTTTTGAGAGTACTTGCATATTTGGTGACACTGTGTGGGCCATTCCTAATAGCCTTGCTCTTGGTCAGTCTACCATTTGTATTAATATTACATAGTAAGATTGGACACCCTTTGTTATCGGCCTTAAAGTAGCTGATAAAGAGTTGGGTGGTGGCAGTGATAACTACCTTACACTCTGGGCAAAAGGGGGCATAGCTAATAAGCTTGTGCCAGCCTTTCCCAGGTGTGTGTGTGTGTGTGTGTGTGTGTGTGTAAATCAAACCTCAAAGAGTGTGCGTGTGTCAGCTACTTTGGCAGGGACATGAAGCACTGGTTGGACAGAGAGGCTGATGGAGGTCTTGGCTTGGCCACTCAGCTGAGATCTCAACTCTATAGCTGTGCCAGTGGGGAGTCTTACTGGGGATCTGGAGAAAGAGGCATAAACCAGCCCCGGACTGTCTGTGGTCTCTGTGTGCTTTTAAGGGAAACTGCACTTGATGCACAGAGCTGCATCTGGAAATAATGTGTGTGTACCTGTTATCTTCCCAGTTTAGGTCCTCAACTGGTGCTAGTATTGAGGATTGAAGCCCCTTGACTACTGGTCCAGTGGTGGATCGTCACATTATAGGCTGGCAGTGATGGGATCACAACACCACATACTGGGGTTAAGTAGTGTGGATACTGAACTCCTGTAGCCTGTAAACAGTGGTCCCTAAAGAAGATGTTTGTACTCGCAAGCAGTCACATGGTGAAGATTCAGAGTTTCATATTACAATAGTTTTATTTATTCTTTGTTAGCTTAGTTAGTCAGGGAGAATAAACAAGGATGTCAGCAGAGGATTATGGCAAGCTAGCAAGGTGCCAGTTGGCTGAGATTTGCCAAGCCAAATGACTGGGGCATGCCAACCTGAGTAAAGCAGAAATTATTGCAGCCTTAGTCACAGCTGCATCACAGACCAGCACCAGGAGGACAACCAGACTGGCCTTGGGGATGTACAACTCTCAGAAAATGGACAATTCAACTTTGCCTCGGAGGACTTAAAAATCCATCTGAAGTTAAAGAGACTTGAACTGGAGGCCAAATGGTTGGAACTAGAATCAGCAGAGAGACTGCAACATTTGGAGGCTGAAGAAAAGGAGAAACAGATGACATTAGAATCAGCAGAGAGACTGAGACTTCTGGAAGCCAAAGAAAATGAGAGACTGACATGTTTGGAGGCTGAAGAAAATGAGAGGCAGAGGCAACATGAAAAGGAAATGCTGACACTTCGCCAGGGTCATGGACGGGAGTAACCAAATCCCAGAAGCAATAAAGATCAGTACATTTTTTCCACAATTTACAGAGGGTGATAATTTTAATAGCTTTATTCATATGTTTCAAAGGGTATGTAAACAGTATAATGTTGACCAACAGCTCTGGGTAGGCTTCCTGGCCCCCTTACTGCATGATAAAGCTGTAACTGCTGTTTTAAAATTGTCTGATACTGATTGTTTAAATTATAATACAGTAAAAAAATGTTTATTAAGAGTGTTTAAGTTAACACCTGAAACTTATAGAAAAAAAGTTTCGTAAGCACAGGAACAAGGCAGATGAAAGTGTTTGTGAATATATTGCTGAACTAAGCACTTATTTTCATAGGCAGGTGAGTGGTTGTCAGGTCACCACTTTTGAAGGGCTGGCAGACCTTTTGGTGAGGGAACAAGCCCTTAGCCCTTTGTCTGTGGACATGAGAATCTGGTTGGCAGATAGCGAATGCAATACTGCAGATGAGTTGGGGAAAAAGGGAGACCTATACCTAGCAAGCAGGGCATCATTGCACAGGAAAGGGATGCCAGTGTCGCACATGTGTCTAAGGCAACCCATGGTGGGCAGCCTAAACCACCCCAACAGAGTCCGCCAGTAACAGGGGAAGCCACTAGTTTACATATACAGCCAGAATCAAGGGTTAAATGTTTTAAATGTAACCAGTGGGTCCATTTAGCATATAGATGCCCATGGAGTGAAGGTGGGGAGCAAAAGGTGGGAGAGCCAGTAGATGGGAATGACAGAATGCCAGCAGTAAGTTGTCTGGAGACAACAAGGGTACCAAATGACCACAAGAGGTTATATCCTATCTTAGTAGATGGGAAACAGGCCACTGCTAAGAGAGACACAGCCTCTGACATAACCATTGTGAAGCCTGCAATGGTTAAAGAGGAGCACTTCTTGCTTGGGCAGTCTACTCCAGTCAGAGATTTAGGAGGGACCTCATTCCAAATATGTTTGGCTAGGGTTCACCTTGATTGGGAGGGTGGAAAAGGAAGCAAGCAAGTAGGTGTGCGTGAGGATATCCCTGCAGATGTCCTGATAGGGAATGATTTTGATAATGCAGTACCTTGTTTGCATGCAGTTGCATACAGTCAGGCTTGCAGACAAGCATGTGGGTCTGGTAGCCTGGAGGGGATCCAGACAGACCGCACACTTGAAACCAGGATTGGTGATGTGGTTACTTCAGAGAGGGAGCTACCCTTTAGCAGTGAGACTGAAGTTGAGCCACAGCTTCTGGTGGGTACTGATGTTCCCTTGGACAGACTTGACTGCAAGGGCAGAGGTGAGTAGTAGTATCCAGGCTGACAGTGAGGCACCGCTGTCAGAGGATACCAGACTTCCTGTGAAAGGGGAGCTGGGAAGAGTTACAAAGAGATAGTTGAGATAGGCTCAGCTCTCAGACTCACCTCTACAAGGCTTGAGGGAGGTAGCCAGGGAGGCGCCTGATGGAGATACCATCTGGCACTTCTAGCCATAGCCCATGTTATTCCCTTTGCAGGTCATATGGGCATAAACAGTACTAAGAGACATATTATGTACAACTTTTATTGCCTGAGATTTCCAGGGATGTAACAGGGTACTGCAGGACCTGTAAGGAGTGCCAAAAGGTAGGCAAGGTAGGAGACAAGGTCAAAGCTCCTTTGATGCCTTTGCCTGTGATTAAAGAGCCATTTTAGAGAGTAGCTATGGATACTGTGGGGCCTCTGAGTACCCCAAGTTCCACAGGGAAGAAGTATATCCTAGAGGAGCTTCAGAAATTCTTTTGAGATTCCAAAGGAAGTTGGGTAATAAGTTATTAATTTTCTGTTTAATTTTGACAGGTGAGGGAATTATTAGAGCTTGGCCAATGAATAAGATTTTAGGTAACAGTATCATTTTGATTAAAGTTAGTCTGTCTTCAAATGTGAAGAAGAGTCTGTTCCAACTGTCTATTAGACTAGTAATTGAGTTTATAAGTTGTTTGTAATTAGATGTGAGTGATGTTTTATAATTAGATTCAATAATGATACCTAGAAACTTAATATACGTGCCCTTCCAGATTCATAGTAACATTTTTATTCTCTAGAAGTGCCTGAGTTTTGTTGTGATTGAATTTTAGACCAGAAATGTTTGCAAAGAGGTCTAGATTATGTAATAGGTGATCTACTACATTTTCAGTATCATTAGAAGTTATTAGTAGGTCATCAGCAAACAGTTGTATCGTAGGGGATAATTTGTCTGACACTTTATATCCTTTAATGCTGTCATTATTTCCAACATAATTTGCGAGAGGCTCAATAGCCGGATCAACGAGTAATGGGGAGAGGGGGCACCCTTGTTTTGTACCTCTTAATATTTCGAATGGGCTAGACAGATAAGATCCAATCGTTACATAGGCTATGGACTTTTCATATAGTTTTTCAATTAATCCTATAAAGGTTGGGGAGAAACTGTATTTTTGCAGAGCTTTAAATAGATATGGCCAACTTAGGGAGTCAAAAGTTTTATCTATATCAAGGTTTAAAATAGAAAGCTCACTTTTTTCTGGTTTGCTAAGTCTATTAAGGACAGTAATCTAATTACATTGTCTTGTACCGTCCTGTTTTTGATAAACCCAGTTTGTTCTTCGTGAATTAATATTGAAAGAATATTTAATCTGTCCGCTAAGATAGACATGAATATCTTGAAATAAGAAGTTATGTACCTACCATAACGTTCCATGTTAGTTGTCTTCTCTCGCCTTCTTTCTTGCTTGATGGGTTCTGAGCCGATCCCACTCGGCCCGACTCGCACTTGCTTTAGCTCGAGAACTCCTTTTACCAGCTCGAGGCAGCCCCATATCCCATGATGCAAGGCAGGAAGTACCCAGATCTCGTTTGTTGACAAAGGGCAATAACACCAAGCATAAAATACTTCCCAAAGGAAGAAGAAACTTACAGATGGAAAATGACCAGGTCTGAATGGTCTTTAGCATAAAAGTTTCTTATACAAGGTCTGTCCAGGCCAGGGGAAGGAGGGAGGGTTATGGTAGGTACATAACTTAATGTTAAGTTGTCAATCTCTTCATTCTTAGCACCCCTATCCTGGGTGGCACAATGGAACAAACTCTTGAGGACTGTAGAGCCAAAACTGGCTCTGTCCCTGGAGGCCAAGTCCAATTTGTAATGGGAAACAAAAGTGTGATGCACAAATAGTGTCCAAAGGCAGTCTAGCTTGAAAGGCTGTAGAAGTAGCTAAACTCCTAGTTGAATGTGCTTTAGGTTTTGAGCACAGCTGTTTTCCCCTGATCGTATAAATTTCAGTGATGACCAAGAAAGCCATCTGGACAAAGTCACTTTAGAAACAGGAAGGCCTTTTTATTATCCAGGAAACAAAAGTTGATCAGATTTTCTAAATTTTTTGTTCTGTCCAAATAATATCTAAGCTGACGGTGGACGCCAAGATAATGTAGCTTTGTTCAGCTCTATCTGAATAGTTAGGAAAAATACAGGAGATCAATGGATTGACTCAGATTGTTTTTGAAGCGACCAGAGTAAGTAAAAGGATGGATTAGTTCTCAAAGATACTCTGTCTTTGTGAAAAATCAAATAATGAAGTTCAGACACCCTCCTGGCAGATGTAATAGCCACTAGGAATAACGTTTTCCAAGAAAGATATTTTAGGGAACAAGAAACAGCTGGGGGGAAGAATCAAGGATGTCAGCACTAAATTTAGATCCCACTGAGGAGGAGGATTCCTGATTGGAGGCTTTAGTAGGAAAATTCCTTTCAAAAAGGCCCTGCAGAGCCTATGGGACATAATATTATGATCTGCTATCCCGACATGAAAATTAGAAATAGCAGCCAACTGAACTCTGACTGTGGAAGACGAGGAGCCTGCATGAAAAATCTCTGCTAAGAAGTCCAGAACTGCCTGAACAGGGGCAGTAAAAGGATCAATATTTTGGGCCTTAGCCCAATAAGAGAAACGCTTCCATTTGCTTGTGTAAATCCTCCTGGTAGAGGATTTTACTATGATATCTCTAACTGGGTTAGAGATCAAACTGGCTAAGGAAGGAAGTGGAGCAACCATGCTGTGAGGTTGAGAGAAGGTATTGACCGCGCAGCTGACCTGATTGGTGAATCAGTAGATCTGGCACTGGGTCCAGATGTGCACCAAAAGGTGATGATGGAGGAACGGGAACCAAACTTGTCGAGGCCAGTAAGGCAATGAGAATCAATTTGGCTCTCAAAGCGGTAGCTTTCTGGATCACCTGAGGGATCAGAGGAAATGGAGGGAAGGCATAAAGAAGTCCCTGGGGCCAATCCTGGTCTGGGGGATGGCCTGATAGAGGAAGAGGCTGAAGAAGTCTGGACATTTGCTGTTTTGGGGAGTAGCAAAAGATCGCAACATGGGGGACCCCATTCCAGAAAAATCTCTTCCGCTATGGATTGCTTGAGACCACTGCGAGGCATGAGAATAGCTCTGCTCAATCTGTCCGCTATAATGTTGGTTTTCCCAGGGATATGCTGCTACCAGAAACCGATGAGAGGAGAAAGTCTGAGGACTTGGTTCCGCCCTCGTTTGTTGATATACCAAACTACAGACATGTTGTCTGTGTGGACTGCAATTGTCCCTACAGGAAGAAAGTCGTTGAGGGCTTGCAACGTTAAAAGCATTGCTCTCATCTCCAGGACATTTATGTGCAGATGGTACTCCCATGAACCATCCTGCCCTGATAATGACCCCCACCCGATCAGGGAGGCATCCGTGGTGACAGTGGCTATCGGGACGGAGGTACAAAGCACCTGCCTTGGTGAACCTGAGACGATGTGATCCACCAAGCAAGATGTTCTTTGCATGTTTGTGTCACCAGAATCTGGTGTGTGAACAGCATCCACTGAAGGAGGCGATGTAGAATCGAGCCAGGGAAGAAGAGTAATGGCCGCAGCCATGAGACCTAATACCTTTAGAACCATTCTGGCCTGTACTTTCTTGCTGGCCAGAATGATCCTGACATGAGTCTGAATGTCTGAAACTCTTTGTTCTGTAAGGGTAGCTGACAACAGTGTTTAAGTTTGCCTATGAAGGTAATAGACTGGCAGGGCGATAAGGATGACTTTTGTTGACTGAGATGCCCAAATGAGAACAAAGGTCTATTGTGTAATCCCTGGCTTGTATAAGCTGATGCCTGGTGGTGGCTGCATGCATTTGGTGAACACTCTGGGGCTGTAGTGAGACCAAAGGGCAGGGCTCTGAACTGGAAATGACTCGGAGAAATCTCCTTTTGATGTGATAGTACGATCCTGAAGATCTATTGAGCACATCCAGTTGTCCTTCTGTAAGAAGGGCAGAATTGACTGAAGAGTGACCATTCGAATCTTGTCTTCCTGACAGACTTGTTGAGTCTGCTGAGATCCAATATTGGTCTCCAGTCTCCCCTTTGGGGACCAAAAGAACCTTGAGTAGATTCCGGCTCTGAATGGTCTATTGTAACTGGCTGAATGGCTCTTTTGCAGTAGTTTTGCGATTTCTAACTCTGCAATGTCCCGTGGTACATCTGGAAGGGAACTTGAGGGAAGGGACTTTCCTCGAAAGGAATTATGTAACCCTTGGATATGATCCATCTGTCTTGAGTGAGGGAATGCCAGGCTTCTGGGTACAGTGATAATCTTCCCGACTGCCTCCAGGAGGGACAGCCGGGCAACACCTCAGGGATGCTGAAAGGGCTTATCAGAGAGAGGCTCCTGTTTCCCTGGTTCTTGGACCCCTCTGCCTCTAGGGTTGTTGTTACCCCTCTGCCTCTAGGGTAAACTGACCACGGAACCACATTTTCCCACCTTTCTGTCCTTTGGGATAAGGCCTAGAAACTCCAACAGCAGAAAGAGTCCTGCTCACACCTGGTCAAGGTCTCCTTCACCTGAGGGCCAAACAAAGCTGACCCATCAAAGGGAGAATTTGTGAATCCAGGCTTGGCGCCTAAGAGCCACACCTGTGCTCATGGGTTACTTCGCTTCCATCGCAGCATAAGATATTAGCCGCATGGAGGAGTTAGCAATCTTTCTTGAGCCCCTGCAGCTGTAGGATCCTGAACTACTTCTCCCAGCTCCTTCCAGGATATCTCTGGAGTCTGGTGAAGTGACAAAGATAATTCAGCGTCGCTGAGGAAAACATCTGCTTGCCGTACCTATCCATGGTCCTAGAGTCCTTATTAGGAGGATGAAGGATCTGCGTTCCTTTTTGGTGGCAGCCACCACCATGGCATCAGCGGGACACCCTTGGTTAGGAATTGTTTGTCACTAGGGGCAGTGATAAATTTAGAAGGCCTCCTAGGGACTGGCTCTACAGAGTCAGGAGCTGTCCACGCCTTCGCAATAACCTGCATAAGGGGAGACACCCAGGACGAGATCCAAACGCCTCTAGGTATACTGACTCATCCTCAGAGGGATTGTTGGTGGGCCAGTGTTTCAGAAGTTCTAGGATGTCTGAGAAGGAGACATCCTCAGAGGGGATCTAGGGATCCCTCTGACTCATCAAAGTCAGTATCCGGTGACAGACTCGGGAGTCTACATGCTTCCTCTTACAAGTCCTCTTCCTAGGAGGATCTCCAAACATCAGGAGAATCCTCGAAGAGGGGAAATCCCAATGGGGAAACCTGAGGCGGAGGATCTCTGGGTCCTGTAGCAAGAGAAGTGGCAGAGATGTCAACAGGTACCATAGAGGGAGGAGCTACGAACAGACTGCTGACTGATACTAGTGGCCAGTACACTCTTCATCACTAATGCTCCCTCCCAGGCAGGTCCGAGAAAACCCGGCCAAGAGCTAGGAACTCCAGGAACCACCGAAAGGAAGTCTCCGAGGCAGATGTCGGAGCCGAGCTCACCAGGGCGAGGCTCCAAGGGGAAGAAGCCACTCAGGGTCCGATGCCACTCACCCCTCGGAGGAGACCATGGAAGCCCGACCACCTATCCCTCTAAGGAAGAGGAGATAAGAGAAGGGGCTGAAGGAACAGAAGGGGTATCCGTCCTCCAGCCATGCCCGAAGACTCCAACTCCAAACTCTGGGATAGAGTTGAAGGAGGAACTGTGAGGTGTGGACCAACAGTCGTCTGCTGAGACGGACTGTGTAACATTTGGGCCAGTACCTGTGACTTGAGTAATCTACTGACCACTCTCTCTAGGTCATGATCTGACAACCTGGATGACCTTGAAGATCGGCGCTCCAAGGAAGGAGACCTCGACCTCTTCCTGGAATGGGCCATCTCCTGTCGGCACCGACTGGGTGTCGGAGGATCCAGAATCGGCTCCAATCTCGACTCAATACGGAACAGAAGCCTGGGCCTTGGCAGTTTTGTTGATTTTGTGGAGAGACCCCTGAGAATCAACATTGCGTCTCATCTGCAGGACTCTCTGGCTGAAGGAGTGACAAATAGCACAGGAGTCCTGCAGGTGAAGAGGGCCCAAACAGTACAGGCAAGAAGTGTGACCATCTGTCAGAGACATCTTCTGACAGCACGAGTCACACTTCTTAAAACCTGAAACCCTCTCCTTAGACATGGTGCCTAAACACACACACAGACACACCAGTCAAAATTAAATTAAACAAATACCAAGAGGTATTTTATAAAACACCAACACACACCCTAACAGGGGATGGGATAGGAAAATTGACTAACAAAAATTTAAAAGAGACAGGGATTTCTGTCAGAAAAGGGTAGAATTAAAATTAAACTATCAAAATTAGTTTTAAACTAAAAGGGCTTGAAATATCACAAATGTGAACTACTTACCAGGAGTTGGTAAAGAGAAGACCTCCGATCTGGGTACTTCCTGCCTTGCATCATGGGATATGGGGCTGCCTCGAGCTGGTAAAAGGAGTTCTCGAGCTAAAGCAAACCCATCAAGCAAGAATGAAGGCGAGATTGACAACTTAACATTCAATGTTAAGCAAAGAAATTGGCCTGCAAGATGTACAAAGGTTGGGATCTTTATTTGGTTTTAAAATGGGAGAGATGATAGAATATTTCCATGATGGAGGGATGTTTGCTGTAGTTTTAACTTCTGGGAATGCACTGAGTAAGATTTTCAAGATGTTATCAGGTAAGAGTTTGTAAAATTCTGGAATTAGAACATCCAGCCCTGGTGCCTTTTTTTGTCTTAAGATTTTTTATTTGTTCCTTTAATTTTTTAAAGGATAAGGGTTTATCTATGTTATTAATATTGTGTTTGGATAGATTCTTTTGAATATTATTAGCAAGAAAGTTGTCTATACTTTTATCACTTGTAGAGGAGTTATTATTAATATTCTTGTAATGTTTTTTAAAACATAATACTGCCATATCTGATTATTATGCATGTGAAGTAGCAATAAGTTTATTTTTTTACAGACTGTCTTTGTGTATACTATACTGGTATGATTCTGTTTCACATAGTAATTACACATGTGCATCTGTGCCGTGGTTTTAAGTCCTATTTAATAAGTGCAACACATTACTAACAGTTAACTTATTAGCAGAATTGTAATGGCTGGGATATAAAAATATATATCAGCATGCATATGTAGAAAGCACATCCAGTATCTCCTGTAACATGATGTATTATAACAATATAATAACAGTTGTGAATGAAGGATGTGCTGTGATGTGATTCTTGTGGAACTGACAGACCCATACAGAAAATACTGATCACTACATCAGAACAACTAGGTATTGATGCATTCTAGACAAGATGGATAGCTGCATGGCTTACATATAGGACATGGCAAGTATCACACAGCAATTGTACAAGTGATATTTATGATTACAGTCAGGGTGTCCTACAAGGCTCTGTAGGTCCAACTTTCATTTCAGTTGTCTGAAGACCTATCTTTCACATCACAGTTGTTCTATAGTCTGCATGCAGATGGCTTGAGACTGGGTATACTGTTTAAATGTGTTACAGATTGGGCAAGTCTGCACAAGAACTGGGGATCAGGAGCATCAGATGCTGTTAAATATATCCAAAAGTAATCATACGAAAGAGAAAGGTGAATATTAAGTGCAGCACACAGTGACTGAAAATGTAGATTAAGCGAGGAACTGGATATGTAGGACTATCCAGATTGGAGTTTTCCAAGATATCTCAGACTCTCGGCCTGGAGTTTATACAACAGGAAGTCTCATATGTTAGCAATGCACCTCCCATTTGCAAGCAACATGCAAATAAACCAAAATGCCACTGAGCATACTCACACACTTAGTTAAGCCGAGTGCAAATCTGTTGCCCCACGCGCTATTTTGTTTAGTAAAATATATATATATATATATATATATATATCTTATATCTCTCTATATTTAAACAGGTATATCTGTGTGTTTATGTGAATGTGTATGTCTGTATTGCCCTACATACACAGATCATGGATAGTAAAGCTGCACTATGACACGTAAAATGCTGGAGGAAGGGATACAAGGAAAGCCTCAACATTACATAATGCACTTTCAGACATTTGCAACTGCATAGACCAACATGTGTTGCAATCTTAGGACTATTGGGATATCTGAAGTTCACAGTTTTGTCTGTCTTCACCCATCATGTGTAAATATCACATGTGACAGCAGAACACAATGTACTGTAAAACACACATAACCATGAGTCACACCTGGACAGTGGTGAGTCATACCATGTCTCCCTAACAGACCATGTGGACCCCTTGAAATGTATGGTATGGCATAGGAATACATACATATATTTTGAAGTCATATGTATATAGCTGCACAAGAAAGGACATCCACATTCACTATAGTCCTC
This sequence comes from Protopterus annectens, assembly GCF_019279795.1. Taxonomy (NCBI): domain Eukaryota; kingdom Metazoa; phylum Chordata; order Ceratodontiformes; family Protopteridae; genus Protopterus; species Protopterus annectens. The sequence continues at coordinate 1,256,862,287 of NC_056733.1, forward strand.
TGTGTCTGCTTCATTTCAACAAACACACATCAATAATTGTGCAACTGATGTAATGTATTATGTTGTGTGCCCACTCATTGCCTGGGTAAATGTTCTTGTGCCACAGGCCTGTCCATCCACATGCAAATAGATTTGTATGCCCAACACAGGATACTGACACATAGCTAGGCTACACACCAGTTGTCTCACTGTTAGGCTACTAGCTGCAGTTGACTGTAGGCAGCTGTGTGACTATGCAGTCTACTGACCCGTTAAACACAGGGCTTCTTTATGTTCTCTGTGATAACATCACCTGCAGTCATTTACAATATCACACTTAAGCTATGGCACGTGTGATAAGTACTGTGATCTGTAGTGTATACCAGTAGAGAGGTAGGGGTTTTAATCCAACTCCAGTCCAATTGGTGTGTGTGTGTGCATATATCCCTTCCAAACAAATGTAAATTTAAAACTGCAATGGGTCTGCACTTTTTGGCCTTTGCACTTGATGCAGGCCCCCAAAGTCTTCTTCCCCAACAAGGCCAGCTAATGTCATTTACCATAAGCGTATCTAAAGCTATGTTAATGTCAGACTTAAGCCAAGGTGTGTGTCATAAGTACTGTGCTATTTAGTGTGTAAGACTAGATAGGTAGGGGTTCTAATCTCACTACAGCCCACTTGTTGTGTGGGTTTCCAAACAAATGTAAATTTAAAACTATAATGGGTCTGCACATTTTGGCCTTTGCACTTGACACAGGCTCCCAAAGTCTTCTCCCCCACAAGGTCTGGTGATGTTATCTACCATAAGAGTACCTAAAGCCATGTTACAGTCAGACTTAAGCTGTAGCATGTGTGATAAGTCCTGCAATCGGTAGTGTGTAAGACTAGATGGGTAGGGATTCTAAACTCACTCCAGCCCACATGCTGTGTGTGTGTGTGTGTGTGTGTGTGTGTGTGTGTGTGTGTGTGTGTGTGTGTGTGTGTGTGTGTGTGTGTGTGTGTGTGTGTATGTGTATGTGTGTGCTGTCCAGTATTCTGTATACATAAATAGGTAGTTGTAATGTTCTAACTGTATCCATGTTGGTGTGTGTGGATGTCAGCCAGTGTTTTACATCAGTCTATGGTATTATAGCATCATTGGAATGTAGTAGACTAGTAGTCCTTGTGCCATCATACACCTAGACACCTTTTACCCTTAGTAACACGCTCAACACCTACTGCTTCTGTCCAGGATGTAACCAGGTGGAACCAATATGGTGTAATTATGGTCAGCCATCTAATCATACAGATTGCATCTGTAAAGGGCCAATGAGGTGCCCAGTTTGACATGAAGTAGAAGTGTGTTCCAAAGGGGTGTTAACCTCTGGTAGACAATTCTCGCCCTCCAGCAGGTTTTATAAAAGTTACATACCAGGTTAAGATCTTAACTGGGAGTAAACTGGTTATCCATGTCACTTTTGCATGTGCAGCATGTCCAATAAAGCAGGGTCACAGATTGACTTGTATGCAAAGCAGAGATCATCTCTGAGTACTCTGTTTGACACAAACTAAATTGATCATGATTTCAGACGATCCCCAGAGGACAGATGCTGAAGATTTGCATCTCCCTTGTGAGGAACCTTTGTTGGTACCCAGTCAGCACAGCTGTTTGGTTAGTAACATACCAAAAGGGGCATTACACTCAAATAGTGTCTTGATGAAGGAAGAGTGCATGGAAGTATTAACTATTTGTACTGGAGACAATGTCTTCATGTATGACATGAGCAAGATATAATGACCTACTCACCACTGTGAAGACATGGTGATCTAAGTTATGGTAGCTGTCAACATGTCTCACTAAGTCTGTCACCCCTGCGTATGTGCTTAAGGTGTCGCTATTTATCTGGTACTTAGCAGGAACATCACTGCTACCAAAATGAATGATAATACATATATTTGCATTGTGTTTAAGACCATGTGTTTGGTAACAATCTCTGTCCATGTAACACTGTAATGTAAGATGTTGCCATTCTATGTATATTGTATGACTGCTCACAGTTAGCAGGCATCATCAAACATTGTCAGCCATAGTCATTTACTTTGTGCTTGTACTTTGGTGAAATGGATTCCAAACAGTAGGTGACTCAGGACAGAAGCCTCTGGAACACCACTGGTTACAGCTCAGCTGTTGGAGGTGTCTTCCCCTAATGGACTTTATGACTTGTTTAGTGAGACAGTTAACAACCCCTATAATGATATAAGGGTTCAAGCCTAGTTGGGTGTGTTTTTTTGATGATGCCTGCCTGGGGGAATACTGTCAGATGCCTTTTTTAATGCAGGTAGGCTGTGTGCACAGATTTCCCATCAGCCAGGTTCTTGGTGACTGTCTCAAAGAAGTCCACCAGGATCAACAGGCATGATGTCACTTTGACAAATTCAAACTGAGTAGGGGCAAGTGACTGAATGTTACCTACATTTTAGTCGATAATGTCCATGATGATCTGCCCCATGGTCTTGCAAATATGGATAATGAGGCTGATATGCATGTAGTTTGCAGGGTCAGTGGATGCATCACATCTGTACAATGAAATAACTCTGCCTGCTTTCCAGTCAGCTGTGATGAAGCCATAGGTTACACTATAATTGGGAAGAGTATCCAAGGGTGCTACAAGTCCATATTGAAGTCCATGTAGGGCACAGTCTGGGATGTTATCAGGTTTCGTACATGCTATATTTCTGTCCATAGATAAGTCAGCTATGACATGCCCTTCAGAGATACCTGGTACTGGACAGGTGGTAGGTATGTCATGGTGTATGTGTGGTGGGGACAGGGGAGTGAGGTTTTTGCAGACCCACTCAGCCAAAAGCTGATATATGTCTACATCACCAGTATATGTGGTATCATGAAGTACAAGTTTAGCACTAAACTGGGCCTTTCCTTTTAGGCTGCATATGTAAGTATAGAGTAACTTGTGGTTATACTTTGTGGAGGAAGCCAATTTGAGCAATACTTTGTTTTGGAGGAATTCAAAATAACTCTCATTTGCTTGTTCATGCAGATGAGGTAGTGTTTCCATTTCAGGGGGCTCCCTCCCTCCTACTCTTAAAGAGCAATGTATCCCTCTTATTGTAAAGCCTGTTAATGGCAGTTGTCCACCAGGCAGGTTTGCTCTTCCATAATGAGCTTGTTTTGCACCTATCAGGTACAGCCAATTCAATGCAGTTATACAGGTTGTGAAGGCTGCTAGCCTAGCCAGATAGAATTGTGCATATAATTCTGTCGTCATTTGTAAATATGAATGTTGAACTACAGGCTTGTTTTCTTAAATATAAAGAAATACGGTTACATGTGGAACTGTAAATAAATGTGGCAAAGTACACTCTACTGTAAGAAAGCTAAGGTAAGCATTTCATGACTGTCTTTGATGTTTAGAATTCGGCTATAGACAACCTGGATGAAGGCTTCCTACCTATTGTTTTAATGCTAAAATTAATGACCAGAATTTGCATGCATAAATGTCCTTTATTTCTCTGGTTTCTGCCTAGGTGTAAAAGAATGTAGATGCAGTTTCTGTTGGCCTGGGAACCCCAGGAAGTTGTGAAGAGTGATGTAATGTTTATCAGAACTGCAATTTCAATTTAAACAGACAGAACCAGAAAGCATGTTTGCTTGACTATCCAACTCGGAGCACTGTCTTGCTTTAGATTTAAGTTATCTTAGACTTGTGTTTTCTGCTAGAAATAGCTAGGAACTAAAAAGATTAGACTAAGTGTTTTTCTCTGATGTCAGAACTGTACTACTGAATTGTTTTAAATTTCTGTGTGATCTCTGAACTCTTGACTAGCACTGTGTAGCAGAAAGTATTGTCTTGTCATTTTAATTATTTATTATTAAATATTTTAAAACATTCTAACAGTGGCTGGTTTGTGTAGACATAATTTAAGCTCTTTAGACTACTTGTATGCCTTTGGTAAAATTATACAAAGCCACTCCTATAGCTATAGCCCTGGCCTATACTACCAATTGGATAATAATATTGCACAGGTAATAATTGGACACCCTTTTAAGGGCCTTTGAGTAGCTGATAATTATTAGTGGGTGGTGGCAGCTGGTACTACCATATAGTCTGGGAAAAATGGGCACAGCTGGAGAACCTGTGCCAGCCTTACCCAAAAGTGTCTGTGTGGTTATATAAACTCTTCTCAAAGTGTGTGTGTGTCAGCTACTTGGGCAGGGGCATGAAGCACTGGTTGGACAGAGAGGGCACTAGAGGTTTTAGCTTGCCCACTAGGCTGAGATCTGGACCTTATAGCTGTGCCAGTGGGGAGTCTTATTGGGGACCTGAAGAGCAAGGGAGCGACCAGCCCCGGACTGACTGTGATCTCTGTGTGCTCTTAAGGGAAATTGCACTTTACTGTGTGTATTTGTTATCCTTTCCTCATATATGAGACTCCCTCTCTGGTGTTGGTGGTGAGGAATGAGGCTCCTTGATTGCTGGGCCAGGGCACAGGCATCACATTTGTGATGGCAGTGGTTGGGATATCCTCACATTTGTGGTTTGGCAGTGGTGTGATATCCACATCACATATTAATTAGTTGGCAAATACTAACTGGCCTGTAGTGGTGTGGGTAGAGTGAATCCTGTAGCTTGTGTACAGTGAGCTTTGAAGGTGTTTTGTACTCTAAATCAGCCATGCAGTGAATACTCAGAGTTCAGATCACAATTGTTTTATTTCTTTTGTTAGCCTAGTTAGTCAGGGTGAGCAGGCAGCATGTCAGCAGAGTAGTATGGAAAGCTGACAAGGAGCCAGCTGGCAGAGGTGTGTCAGGCTAGAGGACTGGTGCATGGAAACCTGACTAAGGCAGACCTGATTGCAGCCTTGGTTACAGCTGCATCAGAAAACAGCAACCAGGAGGACAATCAGACTGGCAGTGGAGATATAATACCCTTGGAGAATGGACAGCTCAACCTTTCTGCAGTGGACTTAAAAATCCAGCTAGAGCTAAAGAGACTTGAGTTGGAGGCCAGGTGTGTGGAATTAAAAGCAGCTGAGAGACTGAGGCATCTAGAGAGTGAGGAGAATGAGAACCTGCTATGCCTAGAAGCTGAGGAAAAAGAGAAGCAGAGCCAGCATGAGAAGGAAATGCTGACTCTTCACCAGAGTCATGGAGGTAATGGGGAAGGGAGTAACTGGACCCTGGAAGCACAAAAAGTCAGTAAATTTCTTCCACAGCTTAAAGAGGGGGATAATTTTGATACTTTCATTCATATGTTTGAGAGGGTATGTAAACAGTATGAAATTGACCAAGGGCTCTGGGTATGGTTCCTGACCCCTTTATTCCATGGTAAAGCTGTAACTGTACTGTCTAAAATGTCTGATGTTGCATGTTTTGATTATACTGCTGTTAAGGAATGTCTTTTAGAACTGTTTAAGCTAACTCCTGAAACATATAAGAAAAAGTTTTGAGAGCATAGACTCAAGGCAGATGAAAGTGTGTGCAAATATGTTGCTGAATTGAGCACTTATTTCCATAGGTGGGTGAGTGGATGTCAGGTCACCACTTTTGAAGGGTTGGCAGACCTTTTGGTGAGGGAACAAGCCCTTAGCACTTTGCCTGAGGACATGAGGATCTGGTTAGCTGATAGACAATGTGCTACTTCAGATGAGTTGGGGAAGAAGGGAGACCTATACCTGGCAAGCAGGGCAGCCCTGCACAGGAAGGGGACCGCCAGTACTACTCATGGGTCTAAAGGAACCCATTGTGGGCAGCATGGACTGCCACAACAGAATCTGCCAGTAGCAGGGGAAGCCACTAGTCCAGGTACACATCCAGGAGCTAGGGTTAAATGTTTTGAATGCAACCAGTGGTGCCAAGTGGCATACAGGTGTCTACGGGGGCAAGGTGGGGAACAAATGGTGAGGGGGCCAGTAAGTGGGAATGACAAAATGCCAACAGTAGGTTGTCTTGAGACAACAGGGGTAGTAAACTACCATCCTGCAGATGTCCTGAGAGGGAAGGCTTTGGATGAGGCAGTACCATCTGCTTATGCAGTTACACACAGTCAGGCTATGAGACAAGCATGTGGGTCTGGTAGCCTGGGGGAGACCCAGACAGACTGCATACTTGCAGCCAGGACTGGGGAGGTGGTTACTTCAGGGAGGGAGCTACTCTGTAGCAGTGAGACTGAAGGTGAGCCATAGCAGCTTGTGGGTACTAATGTTCCCTTGGACAGAGTTACTGCAAAGGTAGAGGTGAGTAGTAGTACCTAGGCTGACAGTGAGGCACCACTGTCAGAGGATGCCAGACTTCCTGTGGAAGGGGAGCTGGGAAGGGTTACAAGCAGAGAGTTGAGACAGGCTCAGCTCTCAGACCCTATATTGCAAGGCCTGAGGCAGGTAGCTAGGGAGGCACCTGATTTTCAAGGGGGAATCTGTATACTGAGACAAAGGGTTACTATACAAACAGTGGACCCCTGAGGGAGGGTTAGAAGGCGAGAAAGTACAGCAGTTGGTAGTGCCTAGAGCCTACTGTCTGGCACTTCTAGCCATAGCCCATGATATTCCCTTTTCAGGTCATATGAGCATAAAATGTACAAAGAGGCGTATTATGCAGAACTTCTATTGGCCTGGAATTTCCAGAGATGTAACAGGGTACTGCAGGACTTGTGGGCAGTGCCAAAAGGTAGGCAAGGCAGGAGACAAGGTGAGAGATCCTTTGATGTCTTTGCCTGTGATTGAGGAGCCACTTCAGAGGGTAGCTATGGATATTGTGGGTCCTTTGAGTACCCCAAGTTCCACAGGGAAAAAGTATATTCTAGTGGTAGTGGATTGTGTTACATGATACCCTGAGGCAGTGGCTTTGTCCTCCATTGAGGCAGAGAAGGTGGCAAATGCTTTGTTAGAGATTTTCAGCAGGGTAGGTTTCCCAAAAGAAATACTGACTGACAGAGGTGCCAATTTCATGTCAGACCTGCTGGCTTGTCTGTGGAAGTCCTGTGAGGTGAAGCACATGAAGACCACCCCTTACCATCCCCAGTCTAATGGTCTTATTGAGAGGTTAAACTCTACAATCAAATCCATGCTACCGGCATTTGCAGATCAGTTTAAGAGAGAGTGGGACAAATATTTGCCCCACCTGTTGTTCTTACAGAGAAGTTCCCCAGGAATCCACAGGCTTTCACCCTTTGAGTTGCTGTATGGGCATAGGGTGAGGGGACCTCTAGATTTAATTTGAGATGAGTGGGAAGGTGAGTGTGAGTCTCACAAGGAGTCTGTTGTGGCATACATCCTAAACCTCAGGACAAGGCTCAGGGAACTCATGGGCTTGGCCCAGGAGAGCCTGGCAGAAGCCCAACAACAGAAAAAGGTGTGGTATGACAGGAATGCTTGAGCTAGAGAGTATGCTGTGGGGCAGCAGTTAATGGTTCTCACACCTGTCAGGCACAACAAGGTGCAAGCAGCTTGGGAGGGTCCCTACAAGGTGGTGAGAAAGGTACGTGATGTTAACTACATGGTGGAACTGCTAGGCAGACGGCAGGGGCACAAGCTGTACCACGTTAACATGATGAAACCTTACCATGATAGGGAAGCCCTTGTGCTGGGCATTTGCAGTGGATTGCAGGAGGAGTCCGAGGGAGATCTGGGGACTGATCTCCTCAGTAAGGCTCAGGCTGACAACTCAGTGGAAGAGGTAGCAATGTCCCAGCAGCTATCTCCTACCCAGGTTTGAGAAAGCCGAGCAGTGTTGGAGGAATTTGGGGACAGGTTCACTGGGAAACCAGGGTGCACCCACCTGATGCAGCACCAGGTAGATACAGGAGCCCAAAGACCTATTAGGCAGGCCCCTTATAGAGTGCCTGAGAGAGTCAGACAGACCCTGAGGGAGGAGGTACAGGAGATGTTGGAACTAGGGTGTGATTCAAGAGTTCAAGAGTCCCTGGGCCTCCCCAGTGGTGCTGGTGCCAAAGAAGGATGGCGGCACCAGGTTCTGTGTGGACTACAGGAAATTAAATAGTCACACAGAGTCAGATGCTTACCCCTTGCCTAGGACAGCTGAGGCCCTACAGCAGCTGGGTGGGGGCTAAGTATCTTACAACCATTGATCTTACCAAGGGTTACTGGCAGGTGCCCTTGACTCCCAGTGCTAAAGAGAAGTCAGCCTTTGTGAGTCCTTTTGGCTTGTATGAGTTTGCAAAGATGCCCTTTGGGATGATGAATGCCCCAGTGACTTTCCAGAGGCTGGTAGATCATATCCTAGTACGAACATGAGGGTTTGCCCTTGCTTACCTAGATGGTATTGCCATCTACAGCCATTCCTGGTCAGAGCACCTTCAGCATGTCAGGGAGGTGCTGGCCAGACTACAGAGGGCAGGGTTGACCATTAAGCCAAGCAAATGTCAGATGGGTATGGCATAGGTCTCCTACCTAGGACATAGAGTGGGACGTGGTAAGATAAGGCCAGAGCCTGCCAAAGTGGAAGCTATTCAGGCATGGACTGCACCTGTTACTAAAAAGCAGTTGAGGGTGTTTTTAGGGACAGCAGGGTACTACAGAAAGTTCATCCCAGTTATAGTACCATAGCTGCTCCCCTTACAGTCCTGACAAGGAAGAACAGGCCAGATAAGGTAGTGTGGACACCAGCATGTAAGCAGGCATTCCAGAAGCTTAAAGAAACTTTGGGAGGATCCCCTGTGTTAGCCAGTACGGAGTACAGCAAATAATTTGTTGTGCAGGTGGATGCTTCAAACCATGGGGTGGGGGCTGTACTTAGCCAGATTTCTTCAGAGGGAGAAGAGTACCCAGTGGTTTATCTCAGTCGTAGGCTCCAACCCAGGGAGGAATGCTATGCAACTGTAGAAAAGGAATGTCTGGCCATAGTGTGGGCATTGCAGAAACTTCAGCCTTATCTGTATGGAAGCAAATGCACTGTTATGACAGATCACAACCCCCTAACATGGTTAAACAGAGCCAGTCAGCAAAATGCCAAGTTTCTAAGATGGAGCCGTTGCAAGCATATATGTCAGTGCAGCACCAAAGTGGGAGTAGCAATACCAATGCAGATGGGCTCTTAAGACAGGGAATGGGGTGAGGTACACTCAGATAGACCTAACCCTCTCAAGCAGCGTTTCTCAAGGGTCACTTGAAAAACTAGCTTGAGTTCTCCGGGGGGGGGGTGAAGGCTGCCAGCCTAGCCAGATAGAATTCTGCAGCTAATTCTTTCATCTGTAAATATGAATGCTGAACTACAGGCTTGTTTTCTTAAATGTAAAGAAATACTGTTACATGTGGAACTGGAAATAAATGTGACAACAGTGCACTCTACTGTAAGAAAGTTAAGGCAAGCATTTCATGACTGTCTTTGATGTTTACAATTCGGGTCCAGCCGGGCTAGATGAAGGCTTCCTGCCTATTGTTTTAAGGCTAAAGTTAATGACCAGAATTTGCATGCATAAATGTCCTTTATTGCTCTGGTTTCTGCCTAGGTGTAAAATAATGTAGATGCAGTTTCTATTGTCCTGGGAACCCCAGGAAGTTGTGAAGAATGATGTAATGTTTATGAGAACTGCAATTTCAATTTAAACAAAGAGAACCAGAAAGCATTTCTGTCTTGACTATCCAACTCACAGCACTGTCTTGCTCTAGATGTAAGTTATCTTAGACTTGTGTTTTCTTTTAGAAATAGCTAGGAACTAGAAAGATTACACTATGTGTTTTTCTGTGATGTCAGAACTGTACTACTGAATTATTTTAAGCATTTCTCTGTGTTCTCTGAACTCTTGACTAGCACTGTGTAGTAGAAAGTATTGTCTTGTCATTTTAACTGTGGTTGGTTTGTGTAGAGATAATTTAAGCTCTTTAGAGTACTTGTATGCCTTTGGTAAAATTGTACAAAGCCACTCCTATAGCTTTAGCCCTGGGCTATACTACCAATTGGATAATAATATTGCACAGTAATAATTGGACACCCCTTTAAGGGTCTTTGAATAGCTGATAATTATTAGTGGGTGGTGGCAGCTGGTACTACAGTGTAGTCTGGGAAAAAGGGGCACAGCTGGAGAACCTGTGTCACCCTTCCCCAGAAGTGTCTGTGTGGTTGTATAAACTCTTCTCAAAGTGTGTGTGTGTGTGTGTGTGTGTGTGTGTGTCAGCTACCTGGGCAAGGACACGAAGCACTTTTTGGACAGAGAGGGTGTTAGAGGTTTTATCTTGCCCACTAGGCTGAGATCTGGACCCTATAACTGTGCCAGTGGGGAGTCTTATTGGGAACCTGGAGAGCAAGGGAGCGACCAGCCCCAGACTGACTGTGGTCTCCGTGTGCTCTTAAGGGAAATTGCACTTTACTGTGTGATTTTTGTTATCCTTTCGTCATATATGAGATGCCCTCTCTGGTGTTGGTGGTGAGGATTGAGGCTCCTTGATTGCTTGGCCAGGGCATGGGCATCACACAGGTATTTGTATAGAGCTCAGCATAGTTGCTAGTTCCTTCTGAGGGGGGAGGTGCAGTGAAAATATTGATACCATCCTGTAACAGGTTATAATTTGTTTTAGTGAAGTTTATTACTCTATCTTCTGCAAGGGGGGTGTCAGGTGTGATATGTACTTTGAATGAGACTGATTAGTTTTCATATCTCACCAGGGAGGGGCACACAGTGGGGGGTGCTACAGTGGTCCTCCATATTGTTAAGCACCCCATCCAGTATGTGGGCTCCCCTTGTGGGGTGTCAACCAGCTGGTCCAGGGCATTGTGGTTAATGGCATCAGGAATATTTGTGTAAGTGAGTTTGAGCATGACTAATATACCCAGTTGGTGGGTACTAAACATCACCCAAACTAATGGTGTCTGGATGTATCCTGCTAGACTCAAGTAGCTGCAAATAAGCAGAGTGGGTGCTCTGATTCATGGAGGGACTCTGTAGCTGGCAATTACTTGAATAAGTGCCTACAACAAGGCAATACCACCTGTGTTATCTCCAGGGAATAGTACTGTATGACCAATCTGGGTGTGTATGTATCTGTAATGAATACTGATACACCGACCCCATTACTTTGCATGCCATGAGTTTGAGGTCTGCATGTGTGGAAGGAGTTGTAGAATGCCATGGCTGTGTTGCTCTCCACAGCCCTGACTCAGGTGTCTGTGACTGCACAAATGTTTGCATCTACCAAGGTGATAAATGCTTCCAGTGAGTGGTGTCTTGTGTTGACATTCCTAGCATGTAGCAGCATAACCTTGAGGTTGTTTGTAGATGGGTTTTTCACATTAGAATTCTGTTCCTGGGACACCACCTAAAAAGGCACTATGTGAGTGGTGAGAGCCTTGGCCAGTAGACAAAATTGCATGGGTGACAGATAAAGACACTCTCTGACAAAGTATCAAGGTCTGCTGATCATGTCATACCAGGGTGACAGATAGTGGATCACCTTCGAATGACAGCAGATGCTAAACCAGTTACTGACATCAGTCATGTTCTTTTTGCATATAAGAATCATCCCATGTGATATTAAAATGAAGCTGAAGGCCAAGAGCATACCTTCCTGAGATACATAGTCCAACAGCTCAGTCATTTTTCTCTTTATACACTCTTGAGAGGTACATCTCAAGTTGTACATGCAAACAGGAACTATGACATAGTCATCACAGTACCTGCTATTGACAGACTGGAGTGCATGTGTGACTTGGCGTAACAGGGCACCTCACATACAGCTGGCCGTGACCTTCACCTTATGTAGCCTGGTGAGTGGGACATCAAAGTTTCATCATCATCCCCCTTTTTCCCATTTATATGGGGTCGGCGTATCGTATTAACTGTCGCCAACTCTCTCGATTCAGTGCCACTCTCCTGCCTTCTTCAACACTCATGGCTGACTGTCGCAGATCTTCTTTCACACAATCCATCCACCTCTTTGCTGGACACCCTCGCTTCCTCTTACCTTCTTCCTGTCTGTCCCAAATCTCCCTCACCAGATTGTCTTCTGCTTTTCTACACATGTGCCCATACCATCGTAATCTCTTCTCTTTGATCTTTTCTGCAATTGGAGCTACTTTGGCTTCTGCTCTTATGTCCTCATTTCTTCGCCTGTCCAGCAGTGTGCATCCTACCACCTTTCTCAGACACTTCATTTCCATCACCTCTAGCTTCTTCAACTGTTCTGCCTTTACTGCCCAGGTTTCTGTACCATACAGTAGTACTGGTCGCACCACTGTCTTGTACACCTTACTTTTCAGCTTCTTTGGCATTCTTCTGTCATAGACTACACCTGATATTCTATGCCAGTTGGCTGCAGCCCCTCTGATTCTAGCTTTGACCTCTTCATTCAGACTACCCTTCTCCTCAACCACCCCTCCCAGATACTTGAAGCTGTTTACCTGTTCCACTATCTTCCCATCTATCTCTATTCTCAGCTTCTTCTGATTTCCCAATCTGCTGCCATTACCACTGTCTTATCTGTGCTTAGTTTCATCCCATGTGCCTTCAGATTTGCATTCCATTCTCCTATCCTTTGCTGAAGTTCTAGATCAGAGTCTGCCTGTACTGCCACATCGTCTGCATACAGCAGCTTTGTTGCTCTGAGCCCTCCAACCTGTTTGCTGATGTAATCCATTACCAGTATGAACAGCAGTGGGCTCAGAGCTGAACCCTGGTGTACACCCACTCCCACTGGGAACCCCTCAGTGAGGCCAAACATTGTTCGTACTTGAGTCACTGGGTCCTTGTACATAGCCTGTACTAATTCTACCAATGTTTCTGGGACTTCAAACCACCGCAGTACTGCCCAGATCAGCTTTCTTGGGACCTTGTCATATGCTTTCTCCAAGTCTAGGAAAGCCCAGTTTGACTCTCTCCTCTTCTCTAGTTTCTTCTCAAGTATCTGTCTCAATGCAAACATTGGGTCAATTGTGCTGCATCCTGATCTGAATCCGAACTGTTCATCTCCCATCTTACATTCTACTATTCTGCGTATCCATATGGGACATCAAAGTTTATCATGATGTAATCACATATGAGTAATATGTGTGATCTACTGTCTTGCCTTAAGGGTTTGAATGTTGATGCAGTGGTGCATGAGCTATTATGTGTACTGTTATGCAGAGGTAGTATTCGATGTAGCAAGCTTGCATCTGTGTTTGTGAGGTGTCTGGTGTGCATGTCTGTTTCTATTAAGGAGATTCACATATGTAGGCATGTGTAATGTGGGTTTGGGTGGTTGGAGGTGAGGTGTGCATGTTAGAAACCTACTAATTGTCATGTATCATATGTTTGCAGTGAAGATGTGGATGTCCTTGCATGCACAGGACACTTATTCAACACTGCAGTCATAATTTTGGCCTTGCACATCTACAATGCCTGTCAACCATACAGCAAATGGATAAGATGTACAATGATGTGGACACAGTGTTGTGTTCTGGGAACATAAATGTACAGTATCACTTAAATAGGACATGTGGTAAGAACAGCTACATTGCCCAAAGGTGGCCACTCCTAGGCCTCACAGTCATGTCATGCAGATCACCACCATGAAGCTGTTGAAGGGCAGGCTGCATGACTTGTTGTGATACCTCCACCTAACATAGACAACTGCCACTGTGGAATTTGCCACATCAACCTTGGACAGATATGTCACCTGACATACATTATATTGTGATGCTACAGCTGTGCTCCTAATCAACATCAAGTCAGTACCCAGTCGAATCCTATGAGGCTTGGAACCCAAGTCATAATACGTGCAAAACTCAAATGACTGGTGTGATTGCTAATCAAGGCATCTACCTGGAAAAGGCTACAACAAGCCTACAGATGCTTGCATCATCTGCGACAAGTGTGAGGATCAACAAACAAGCTGTGGCCTGCTTATTATCTTGAGCTTGGTGGTAATGTTTTGCTTCTGGTGAGAGACAGAGAACAGGAGCTTTGTATCCCAACAGAGTGACGCCATGGTGTGACCAGCAGTAGTAGTAGCCAGGCAGCCATTGTAACTATGGTATTGACAAGCACACCACCTACAGTTGACCCAGCAGTCAGGGACTTATGAACACATCAATAGTGATCTAGCCTTTGACTGAAATGTGTCAGTAATATTGGATAAAGCATTCCATGTAGAGCAACCTGTAAACCAAGATAGGGCAGGTAATTCCAAGGAAGTCATTGGTCCACTGTATTCAGCATTCATCAGACCTGTCATTGAGTGCATACCACCTTTGTCATGTAACCAACCAGGCATATCCATCAGCTGTAGCAGCCACAGAGGTTCCCAGTAAACCACTATGCAGTGTATGTAACATGTTGTATGGAGAGAGTGTTAAGGCCCTATCCATTCATTCCACCTCCAACATGCTTTGGGAGGGGGAGGTGTATGACTGCCATACAGGGTGGTTTCAGACTCCACTGCAGACCTCCTGCATAGCCACAAAACAACTAGCACTAGAATTACCTGTTCTCCAGACCTACACCTTGCCTGTGGAATAAATGGGACATGCTGGAGAGACGGTTATAATAACCCAGAGACTACACCCTATATGGAACAGGCTCCCCATCCATGTGAAGTAGAGTTCCACCCTAATGAAAATCAAGTGTAAGTTACATATTTAGAGGGGGTACAGGACAATCACACATGGTTTAGTACCAATGTCTGGAATGGACACAGATAAAGTGGAGATTGTTCATTTCCCAGATCCTGGCCTGTAGATGTTTCAGTACCCAGAATCCTGCTTACACTCTTCGAGGGTATCAGCTCTTGTCACAGTTTAGGGATCCATGGTTAGGCTTCAAGAAGCCCTTGCATTAATTCATGTTTTAAACACATATGAACCCATGTTCCAACGACCCTATAGTTACTTACCTTTCTGCTGACATTTTCATCTGCGATGACATTCAATCCTGTGCTCTGACATTGATGGTTTGATTGTACATGTGTAGACATAGCTGTGCCCTAATGAATCCTGAAAGAGAATTGTAGGCACTTCCATGAGACACCTTTCACTGTGTGACCACAAGTCATTTCTACAGCACCCCTGGTTACATAACCACATGAACTGAATCTATATCTGTAAATGAGCTGTACAAGTAGCATGCAAAAAGGCACAATGGATGATAGGTCATAGTGATGTAGATAGTCACCCTGTGCATCAGACACATAGCTGTATTTCCCTGTGTCCATGAGAAAGACGACAAAAGGATGTGGCACAGGTATCATCACTTGCATAGGGTATTGTGTGGGGGTGCAGGAGGCCTAGGCTAGCCCAATAGGTTGGCATGCATGTGTGTGAGTCAGGAAGGGAAGTAGGCAAAATGGAGTATGGACATGTGGTGTGTGTGTCTCTGTAGGTGACCAGATTTTGACGGTGGTGTGTGTGTGTCTTTGTAGGTGACCAGATTTTGACGGTGTGTGTGGGTGTCTCTGTAGGTGACCAGAGTGTGTGTGTGTGTCTCTGTAGGTGACCAGAGTGTGTGTGTGTGTGTGTGTGTGTGTGTGTGTGTGTAGGAACACAGCCAAGCTCAATGCTAGCCCTATGTGTCTGTATGTTGGACAGCTGTGAGCCGTGCATGGTAGAGCTGACAGTTCATCATCTCGCCCCTGAACATATGCACTGGCACCTCCATGCCCAAGGTCAGATCCTGTGCTACTACTTGAGGGTGACTGCTGTCTGTTGGGAATGTGCCCTCAATGGGAATGCCTAGGACCATGACTCCATGAGCCCATAGTCTGCCACTTCTTGGTATGGACAGCATACTCTCCTCTGGAGCACTGGATGTACTGCCACTACAGCAGTGTGATTGTGTACGACCATGTTGACTCTCAGCAGATGTAGTTGCTGACCTACAACCTCAAGGCTGATGCTCAACTCCAACCAGACATTCCATCACAGACACAGTGCGTTCCAAGACTGATACTGTGTAATCTGTCTGGGACCAACATGTTTCCACTACATCAGTCAACCATTCCAGGGTATCAGCAACAAGGTGGAGGCAATCACGGATATCAGACTGTACTGCATCCACGACCCTAAGTATTCTGTGGGAGTACCTTTCAGAATGTGCCTGTGCCTCCATGATGGCTCTAAACATTCGCCGAGTGACACATGATGAGTCATCTGCAATAGGTGGTAGGGGGACATCAGGCCTCCTATGAGCACCCCTATCAATCTGCCTTGGTGTAACCCCATTAAATGTTTGGCTATGGCCAGTGTTAACATTCCCTGCAGCCTTGGTAGCCATACTTTCTTGTTCAATGTCCCCATCCTCTGACTAATATTTGTGGCCACAGGGGACTGGGTGTGCGTAGGCATACTGGCTGTGTATGATAACAATGAGGGTGGGTGAGGGATGTCAAACTTTATGTCAGATTCAGCTCCTGCAACCCCCAGCTGTGCCTCATTTTAGCCACTGTCATCAGAGTCTGAACAAACTCCACCCTCAGGTTGTGAAGGGGGAGAGACCAGCCCCCATGGTCACCTGTGAAAAAAAGGAACCACATTACATTAACACTCTAACTACTATGCTATGCATTACTATGTTGCAATATATGCTATGCTGTATACACTGCTGCCAGTATCAGAGACTTGTCTAACCTACAACTCTAATAGTAGGACATGAGGATATTATAGTCTAACCCATATCTGTATTTACCAGCAAATAAAAGCTCTTTAAAGAAGAATCTCGTGATCAATAACTAAATTGTGTCCAATGTGGACATTTTGAAAAACCCTTGCACAGATGACACATCTGGCAATCTGTACTGTCCTGACACTACTTGCAAATCTATCACTGTGGGCACACCTACAAGACATAGGTATGAGTGTAAACTGTGTACAGTCAGAATCTATGTCTACAGCTAGCAATCAGACAGGCAGTACATCAGTCCAGCCATCAGTCCTGGAAAGACAGTTTAACATATACATGTCACTAAATATACATGTATAACAAACAGTGTTGTGCTTACCAGGAGCAGGACCATGGGCTCGTCCAGTTCTTGATGTTCCTGAAAAGATTTCAGGGAGAGGTAATGTAAACAGCTCTGGATGTTACATTATAACAGGGTATACGTTAAAATATCTGACATTTACAGTAGCTACTTTGTAAACTGATATGTTCGTCACAATCTGGCCTGAGACTCAAACTGCAGCTAACCTGTTTTCCTCCCAAAATAAAACCTGACACCCACTTAAAACTATGTACACACTGACACACTGAATGCTACAGTATTCCAACGACGATCCTACTAAGCATACCTGGACGCTCCTCTGGCGTTGAAATGGTGGCACCCACATCCACAACATGCTGTGCGATGGATGCCTGGGAGCTGTCTTATGTACCTAGGTTTGCCAGGAATTCCTCAGTGGCCGACAATGGCTGTTCTGCAGCAAGCCCTCCACCAGTGGCACCGTGATCCCTGGCCATGTCTGCTGCTTTTCTGCATGTGGCATGGATCATATCAGTGGCATGGTGTTGCACCTGCTCATTTGTTCTGCTCTGCTGACCAACTGCATTTACATTCTGGACCAGGTCGGCCCACAATGTATCCTGCTCCTGTCTGTTGGGCCTCCCCCTGGACAGTAGGATCTCATAATGCTGCTGCAGGACCACCACAATTATGTCATTCTCAGGCTCAGTGAAAGGGGCTCTTCACCTATAAATTATTTCTGATCTACAACAAAAACAGAACACGTGTCAGGATCAGGTACGTGGGGTGTAGAAGGTAGGGATACAGCCATATAGGACAGCTATCAGTATTCACTGTTTGATTACAGATCTAAAATTCAAATGTGTGCCCCACCATATGTCTCAACCTCTTAGAACAAGAAATCTGGACAAATCCATAAATAAAAGTGGGACAAAGGCAAGAAAATAGGGACAATTTTTCTATGTAGTGGTGTTACAAACTTAAACGGTTGATAGAATAAAAGGTTGTGCATGACCATGAAATGTCTGCAGAGTATGAAGTCTGCAAATCAGATGTCCTTAATTGTCTAATTGCAATCTTTAATGATTTGCAACTACTTTACCAGAAAAACAGAACTTTATGAAACATGGACCAATATATGAGGCAAAACTCTCAACAATCTGCTAACATATGTACAGTTGAGATATATGTCCACAACATACTGTGCAAAGATTGTGGGTGCAAGTAATGGAGTAGCAATAGTCAAATATTCCTGTATGTGCATGACAGATACAGATGTATGATAAGACAGCCGAGACAGGAGTCCAATGTAGAGTGCTCCATAGCAGTAGACCGCCCTCCTAAATTCTATATAACCAACAGTGCCAAACAAATAAAGATGGTATCCAGGGGGCCTGTGTCCCTATTTAACACATAGCATTCTACGCTTGCTGTACAGTAGTTTCTCTGTAGGTGTAACATGTGGAGATTAATGGCATTTTATCAGTAAAGCTCTATGACAGGCTTACTGATGTAATCCCATTCCCCATAACTATGTTCCACCATATGCATCATGTTAGTGATAAAATGATTGCATATCTTCTGGAGTACAATGCACCTCTTTAGAAAGAAGCCAATTATATATATATATATATATATATATATATATATATATATATATGTGTGTGTGTGTGTGTGTGTCTTGTGCCAACAAGTTCATACAAAGTAACTCTCATACACAATGGTTCTCCTAGCTAGGGGGTTTCCTTTTTAAGGTTTACCTCATTAGCAGGTGATTGCCTCTGAACCAATCTGTGATTTAGTAATGCTAGTTAAAGCATACACAGCAGATTTGCAGAGTATTCAGGCAATCTCCTGCAACTACTGAAGTGGATACAAGGCCGCAATGTGGAATCCACCCCCTTTCTCATAAGATGGGGTAGAAATGCTGGGTAGAAATACTATGTCAGCCCATGGAGGATGTACATTTAAGTGTGGACTACAGGCTGCAGCTGATGTTACTGCTGCAGGCAATAAGCATGGTGAGAGAGGCTGCAGAATGTGGAGGACAACAGCAGTTATGAGTAAAGGTGTGACCACTGGCAGCTCTGGTATATAGCCAGATCCTTAATGGGGAATCCATCTCACAGGATATTGGGGTATGTGTTTAAGGTAAGTATGTTAGCAGAAGATATCATTAACAGAGTAATTGACAACATGTTTGTTGTGTCCTTGAACTACATAGGGGTAAATATACCATTAAGTCGGCCATTTGGGCAACTGCCAGGACATGTATTACATTATGGTAGTCCTTTGGAATGTGTGTGCTGGCAGTCCTTGCTGCTAGCAGGACCTCCGTATGTGTATGTTAGTTGTGCAGCTGTGCTAATCTGTAATATCATTATGAAATGATTGTGTGCTGCACTCTGATATTAGTGGGCCTCCTTCACATTACCTATGTTAAAATCCTCTGTGAATGCATATTAATGTATGACCTGACACTCTATGCACTTTAGAGTGTTGCTGTAGGGATATGTCAACTGTGTGTCTATCTGCAGGCATTTGACTGCCATCATTGAACAGCAGACATTGCATTTGAAATGCATTGGGTGGATAAATACTGGATGACTCAGTCATTCATTGGTAAATGTATCATTTATTCTTTATGTATTATTTTTATTATAGTTCTGTATTATTTATTTATTTGCATTTGATTACTGGGAAAGTCCACTGGGCCAAGGTAAGCCCATTTTCGGTGGAGGCCTGGGGAGAAAACCTCCAGATTATAATCAAACTTACATAAAGCTAACATAAACATAAAACTTAAAACTTGCTTAAAATTTTCTAAACATACATAAAAGTTTCCGGAAAAGATACGTTTCAAGGGTAAATCAAGAACATTACATGAAGGAAGAAAGAAAGAAAAACATTTTTATGCAAGAAGTTATGGGAGGATTTACCTGAACAAAAAAATATATACACAAGAGATAAAGTTGCTAAAACATTAAGCTAACAGCAGAGTTAAACATGGTCAAAGTACAGACAATAATATATTGGCAGAATGGTTAAAATATACAGATTATACATCAGGTATACATATAATTCTAGGCATTACTTAGGATAACAATATGTACACACACACATGCGAGGAAGGCATGTAGTAGAGAAGGAAAGAGGAGAAAAAAGAGGAAGAAGAGAAGTGGGGGAGGAAATAGTACATGGAAAGGACAATAAACGAGAGAGGGAGATAGGAAAGATGTAGAATGAAAGCAAAAAAGATGGAAAGTAAAGGGGAAAGGGGCTAGTGAGCTAATATAAAGAGGGGGTAGAAATTAAGAAGCTGAGTTCAAAAGAAAGTATCAGGAAAACAAAATATTTGAGCAGAAGCTAGGGTATAAGTAGATTTGGAATAGCTTATTTAATTATTTATCATTGATAAATGCTACACACCACTGGATTTGGACCCAGGATCATATGTGGCAAAAATTACTATTTGGAAAGCATTTAACAGACTGAGCTACTGAGTCACTGTTACAGCAAGTGTATTTGTCAAAATATAAGTGCACACATACAGGCTGTGACATACCTCAAGTACATCTATTATTATGTGCATGGCTTTATAGGGATGTATTCTCCACCAGAGTCTCAGTTGAACATGTATTTTGCCATTAATGTTTTAGCAGGTGTATTTCATTTACCTGCTATTAGAGACCTCACATCCATTACTCTGTGTCTGGCTTTCTAGTGCTGTAGTCCTGTACCAGACTCTAAGGTATACTCCCAGTTTTTCCATTACTCTTTCAGCAAGTTTGCATGATGTAGCATGATGCGCAGCTTTGCTTAAACATGCTCAATGATGGTAACTTGCAATTACTAAGTTTTGCTTAAAGCACCTGTTTTAATTGGCTGTGCGGCATGGTAGGTTAATGCACTGGTCTGCAGGTGCAATGGTCTTGGGTTCGACATAGGGCACAGGTTACATTTTGTATGTGTTTATTATAATTTCAAACACATATAGCACTACAGCTCCATTTAGCTGAGCTTAGCAATGCTGAACAATGTCGCATCACACAAAAAAAATCGTTAAAGAAAAGAAAAATGGGGAGATAGGGCAGTGGTGAATTGGGTGCAAGCAGGTGAAAACATAGTGAAAGGCAGGTAGATATGTGCAGGAAGGGTGTAGGAAAGAACCATAGCTATCCATTTCTTGTACAGCAACAACTGTGCACTTTGACAGAATTTGTAGCTGAATTTGGACTGTCACCACAGAGACAGGGGTGAGGACAACATAACTGTGTTGTTAAGCCAATTGGATCAAGTTACCTGTGTCCAGTGGACAAGTGTGCCCAATGGAGAGCTATGTATGGGATGATATTTTTTTATGGGACACTTGCCCATTTATTTTTTTTAAGGTGAGAGTGAAATGTTGGGGATGGGACACAGATACATGTGGGGGAGGTAAGTTGGGAAGGTCAGGAAGCTTTTGCAGTCAGGCAAAACATACAAGGCAGCAGACAGGGATGGTGTGTGACAAAAGAGGGGGGTGAACACCTTGGATGGGGAGGGTGTTGTGGAATCCCAGTCTCAGGTGCATTCACAAGGTAGCAGTGTGACTCAAGACCCTGCCCATGGGACTGCTGTCACTGCTCCTTCACTGCCCCTGTGGTGGCAGAGTTGGAGGCTGGTGTCCGGGGTGAGGCTGCCCCACCAGGGTGGTGAGCATGCCCTCCATCCAGCACAGGTGATGTTCGAAAGAGCAACCTGCACACCATGCCTGGCATTTCATCATGGGTGACAAAATCACCCCCTCCACCTCCACTCCTGGGGGGCTAGCCCCAGCCCATGGGTCATAACTGCCTGATGCCACAGGTAGTGCAGGGGCAGCAGAGAGGGCATGACCAGGCTGCAACCCAGACATGCATGGGCTCTGGTGCCATGGCTTGAGAAGCCAAGGTAGGAGGATCACCTGGAACTGGCCTACCTTGTCGCCCTGTAGTAAATTTGATATAAACATAAGTTAGGTTTAGTAATTAAAAATCCAATGTTAGTATTAACCTAATGGAGCATAATATTGATTAATCCAAATACATATTAAGGTATATTATGTGGAACACAGCACTAAATAACAAAAGAGTATGTTAACAACAAAGCAGTATGAAATAACCTATAAGGCCAACATAACAGTTAAACAGAATATATTAATATTAAATAATAATAATAATAATAAATAACATGAATAATTTAAAGAAGATAAGGCGTGGGGGTGAGAGAGAAAATCATACCATTAGTGAACTTGCAGATGATATTACTAGACAGACTACTAATGCATACTTCTACAGGTGTGCAGTGTCAGTTGTGAGTACAGTGTCTCCGATTATTCTATAGATGATGTTGCACCTATATACCTCTCAAGCTGTTAGCATGGGACAGGATGGGCCAAGTACTAACAGTTGCAGGTACACAACTACATGTACCTGTTTCACATACCGTGCTCGTACATTACTACCAAGGTGTTCTGTAAACAGATTTGCAAATACATTGCATTCCAGGTAATTATTTACCTGCTAATCAAGGACCAGACAGATTGGGCAGTTGTCATTACATTATTGTCATTACATTATGAAAAATAGTGACAGTTGAGACATATGTTCATGTACATTAAGTAGATTAGACAGCCACTCATGTCTTAGTTGGCTGGCATGGGACTAGAACCCAAAGTCTGAGACTCCAGGGGACATGTGCATTTAATAAAACAATTTTTTTACTCAAAGAAATTTTTATTAAAATGTTTTCCATATCTTCAAATAGACTGAACCATAAATAGTGAAACATAAAATAATATAACAATCAACTAGTCAATTATTTACAAAAGAAACTATATACAACTGCCTAAGTATACAATCTGTAACATCACGTTTCCATATACAATATGCAATTTGTATTAAGATGCTGTGCTGACTAATCAGATCAATTTGTTTTGTCCAATATTTTGTCAACTTTCTGCCAATAAGTGATGTATAATGTTTTATCAGTTCTTTTCTTTATAGTTGCTACTTCCATTCGAGATACAAAGACTGCAATTTTCTTGAAATCTTGAAATGTTGGTGGTGCTTTATTCTTCCAGTAAGTTGTTATGGTTTTACATGCAATGGCAAGCAATATCCACAGTAAAGGATATTTTACTTTTGGGACACACTGTGGTATGGGCACATTAAACAAAACTAATGACTTGGTTAACCGAAAAGTATCATTAAAATTTGTTCAAAAGAAATAATTAATTTCAAACCAATATTTATTCAGTGAATGACAATCAAAAAACATGTTCCCAATCTGCTTTTGTATGCATTTTACATCTTCAACAATCAATATGTTTCTTATATATTAGTTCTAATCTATGAGGGGTTAGAAAAGATCTACGTAAGAATTTCCATTCATATAGTTTCCACTGAACTGACTTGGTGGTAAGGGTTAGTGATAAAAGAATAATTTATTTTTCATTTTTATCAGGATCTTTTTGATTAACTGAATGTAATAATTCCAATAACTATTATTGGTATAGTTCTTTGTTTCTTTAAGTGTCTTATGAATTTTGGATAGATATTCTTGTCTTTTAGAAGTATTATTTATTAAAAGTATCTATGAACTTAGGAATATTATTTTTAAAAGTTGGTGTTATCAATTACAGCTTATTTGTGATGTACTGTCTTTATTTGTTGTATTGGTAGCCACAATTTATCATCTAACTCAAATTTCCTTTTAATTTGCTCTAGTGTGAGTAATGTATTACATTGAGTATTTGATACCAATAAATCACTTATTTTTCTTCAAGCTCCTTACATTTGAATCAAAGGTAGTTATACATTCTTATGTACAAGCTATATGATGTAATATAAAAAAAAATTTTATTTATGAGAGTTCATTTTTTTTTTTTTCTAAACAATTATTATCATTTCAGTAACAAATATATACTTTTTTTTATTTTTTTATTATTAATTATGTTTCTCTTATCACATAAAAATTTTGTTTTTGTTTATATATATTATATTGTTTTATGGACTGAGTTGCTAATGATTATACATTCATGAATTAATTTCCATTTTTCTGTATAGGTTATTGTTCAGCCAGGTAGCTGTTAGTTAGTTTTTTAGTCATAAATGTCATATCTACAGTCTCTATCTTCTAGATTATTAATTTTTTTTTTTTTTGTTTTTTTCATGATTCTAGGCTTATTGTTAAACCAAAGGAAATTCAGCATCATTTTATTGTATTTAGTAGTATTTTCTTAGTAGAGAGGACTGTATATAATACTGTAATATGAATATAATTTTTTAATTATGATTCATATCTTTATATACAACATCTATTCCATTTCTGCATTAATGATAATTTCTGACTTAATTTTTTTATTTTGATTTTTATTTTTGTTTTTCTAGTCTCTTTTGTTTCTCTTAGTGTTTGTTGTTTTATTGTATTATTTATTATCCTTTTTATTATAATAAGTCATTATTTAATTTTCATTTATTTAATTTTAATTATTTTAGTTTTTATTTAATAAAATTTTAAAAATAATTTTTTTAAATAGTTTTTTGAAAGTTCATTGTTTGGAATTTATTGTTATAATCATTTTATCTAACAATTCAGTTAATAATTTGTCTTTAGTCCAATTTTTCAAAGGATGTTTTTCTTTAATATTTGTGTTTTTTCTTTTTTTATTTTTTTTTTGTTACATTTTAAAAAATTTTAAATTTTTAAGCAATAAAGTGTTCAAATGAAAGCCTTTCCTTTCTAATAGTTTGCTTCTAATGCTTTGCAGAGAGAATTTTTTACTAGTGAGTTAGATAGAGAGAGAGACGTTGTGTGAAAACATAGTTATAAAATGAAAATTATAGTAAAACTAGTATGTATAAAAAATGTACCTTTGGTAAAACACTATTGACCAAGAAACCAGATGAAAGAAATCTCTCTCTTCAGATCTTCTTACTCCATGTCCTATCAAGGCAAGAATTATTTTAATATTATCGCTATCTGGTCGTGATCAATTAATGATGGTAATATATGTTTAATTCTCTCTGTATGTATTGCCATAAACATTTTGCAATTTTAACAATGAAATGAGCCTATAGGAAGAACATTCTGAATCATTTTTTTTCAGATTTCAGAATAGGTGAGATTAAATTATATTTCCAAGAAGGTGGAACTAATATTCCTTGTTTAACCTGGTTAAAAAACCTTCAACAATAAAAGTTTAGCTTCTTTGGGCAATAACTTATACATTTCAGGTGTTATGTTATCATTTCCTGGTGCTTTATTGGGTTTCAGTTTTTTTAATTTGATTCTGCAACTTGGACATTATTTGCTTGTCAATGTGTCTACTCTGTTGTTCTTGTATCTTGAGGTTTATATTAGTCTGAAGGAAGTTTCTAATTGTTTCTTTCAATTTCATCTCTATGTTGCTAGTATTAATTTTTTGATAGTGTGACTGAAATGTTTCTAGTATGCTAAGTCTGAGACTTTCTTATTAATGTTGGGAGTATATATTTTTTTATTTGATTAATTTTAATAACTTTCTTAGTTCTATTTGCTATTATCCTTTGATTCTTCAGATTCAGTGTATAAGAAATAAGTTTGCTTTTTTTTAATTCTATCATTATTTTATGATGTGATATTTCAGTATATTCTTTATTTTTCATTGCTAAATCATTAGTTAATTGACTATGTCCTTTTTGTATATCAAGTTTAATAATATCTATTTCCTTTTGAAGTTGTCCCATTGCTTCCTTTTATTTTTGTACCATGTTAAGTTCTTCCATATATGTATGCTTGTAATGCATCCCATACATAGATTTCTGAAGTGTCTTCATTTATGTTTAATTCAAGAAATTGTTGTAACTTTTTTATATAAAATTCTTTAAACTCTTTTAGATTTGCTATAAAGGATGGTATTACAGTGATTGTCAACTTTTGTTTGTTATGAACTTCTACGTCAAAAGTAATTGCATTGTGGTCTGTTAATGGACAAGAGATTACTTTAACACTGCTAAAAAGGTGGTTATTTCCTTTGATATTCTATTCCTGAGTGTGTGTTATACCTATGTGAAAAAAGTATAATGCAGAGAATCTTTACACATTCATTAACTTCTTTAAGATTATATAGTCCTAACAATTCTGCTAGTGTTTTTGATGTTGTAGTTTTCCTTGTGGTATTTATAGAGTCAGTGTCTTTATCATCTAGTTTACAATTAAAATCCCCAGCTATTATCAATTCCCTTTGGAGTGCTGGATTACTTCTTCTAACTGTTGTTTAACTATACTTGCACTCAAGCCAGGTATCCAATAAAAGTTAATCAAAGTATACAGTTTACTATTTATTGAGATAGTTGACATACAAAGCATCCCAGATTTATCTTGATATGAGCTTTTATTTTTGGCATAATGACAGCATTTTTCCATAAAAATCATTACCTCTCTTGTTTTTTTTCCTTATGAGATGAACTTGTTAATACTGTATAACCATTGAAGCTGAGTAAATTAAGGTCTCTTGCAGAAATATCAGTTGTGGGTTTATAGTTTTAATACATTTAAATAAACTTAGTCTCTTACATTTATTATTCAACCCATTAACATTAATTGAGATCACCTTCATATTTAAATACTGCTATAGGTAGATTTAATTTAACTTGTATTCCATTAAGCAGATTGTTTAAAAGTTCTTGTTTGTGTACAGCTGTGAATAAAAAACTGTTTTAGTTTCCTTTTAGCTTGAATAATATACTTAGGCAAGTAAAAAAAAACATAAGAAACATTGTAGTATCAAAACCTGAACCACGAACCCCTTTCTATCCAGGGTTTTTTTTTAACTCCTACACTTAAGATGACAAAGCATCAAAGTGTCACTCTCCCTATTGCAGGCACTATACTCCGAGCCTGACAAGTCATTATTTGTTAGTCAGAAAGTGTGTTATCATTCTACAGGATAATTATAATAGTAAACTTTTGGTTATTAACCAGTCTGATATATTCTAAACTCAGTCTACTAAGGTTGACAAGATTTAACAATCCCAATAACATATCAAGAAATCATACAGGTTGATATGAATCATTTTTAATCAGAGAAATTGTCTTACACTTATGATTAAATATAGGCTACGCTGCTGTACTTATGAATTTTATAATGCATGTTTATTATAAGCAAATCTTTCAACGTTCCTTCTTGTGTTAAAACCTTCTCTTTTTTTCTTTTCTAAGTGTAAGCAACACAAAAACAAGATGAAAATAAATATGTTAACTTGTATAATTTATGTTTGGATATTGTTTCTCTGGTTTACTTAGGGTAGATTATTTAAAAGTTATTATACAACTTGTAGCAGTGTCATATGTTTGTTAATTATATACATTTTAAAAGTCTTGAAAAGGTGAAGTGTAACTTATGTAAGCTTAAAACAACCCTATAAATAGAAAGATTTGGTTTATTTACAATATTATTTAACACACTAACAATCCACATTGAATTGTAAAGTCAGATGACAATGCTGCAGTCAGCATAATTGAACTGATATAGATAACAATAAGGTATTGAGCAAGTTTCCTTTTCTGAGAGAATAGACTGAGAAATATTTAAGTAACTCAATCTATATTACACTAAAACTGTTTTAAAAGTTTAACTTGTATGTGATCTTATTTTAATGTTCAAAGTTACCCTTTTACAGATAGTTGTAGCCTTAGATGTACTGCCTTTATCTAATGTCATGACTGCTCTATCAGTATAAAAGGACTACAAAACTCTGTAACTTACATCATCCTTCATAGACCAACAAGAAACATCAGCAAATACAGAAACTGTAATCAGCAACTTTTCCTTATACATGACATCTATGCTTATGGTTTGCAGATAAATGTCAGTGTGGAATAGATATATGGACTACAGAATGAAATTGCCTCCTCTTATCGGACTCTCTGTTTTTGTGACAGAAAACTATCAAATTAATTAATTGCAGTGAAAAAGTAGATATTTAATCAGTAAATGTGTAGCCTTAACATGAAATCTGTAAAGCAAAACTGTTTTTTTTTTATTTTTACTGTATGTTTTACTACATCATTAAATTATAATCTGTGGTAAACTATTAATACACTTAGAGTGATATAGTGTGTCACTTTAAGAGTTTAGAGTGATAAAACTATATCTGAGTGCTGTAAAGCAGTGACATCACCATGCTTCTTTTACTTTCATTTTATTGCCTCTTTTTGACTGTAGGAAAACCCAGGCTTCAGAATTGCTTCATGAAACTAGGTGAAGAATTCTAAAACAAACAAAAAAAAAAAACGTGTAATCAGCTTGCGGCGGGAAACTAGAGAATGTAAATGTGGTGCTTTTGACTCTTTGTGTGTAACTTGAACTTCCTGGCTTACTCTGTTCATTTTTATGAAATGTATTACCACAGATTTAAAAAAAACTTTAAGAAAATGATCATAAATACTGTATACATGAGTTATTATACATCTTAAAACAAAACATTTCATGTGTAAATTATGTACTCTAAAAACTAATTATTTATCTATATTAAACACATTATTAAAACTTTGTTAGAAGAGAAGCAAGGCTATCAACTATAAATATAAGTACAGAGTCAATGCAACCAACATTCAAATGACACTATTAATATAATCTCCAGCTCAACCCAAACACAACTATCCCCAGCTGTCACTCAATTTCTTAGTGTGCATTAGGTAACCCATAAGCATTGTTACCAGGAATAACACGTCCTATACTTCTGACTGTATTGTCTATTTTATTTAAGTATTAATGTTAGTTATAAATTAAAAGTAGTAAAGATAATTAATACGAGTTACTTTTTCCTGATGGCCTAGAGTGCTGACGATTTATGTTTCCCTATCCATAAACTGCAGGTGCTTAATAACGCAAAAACATTTTATTTTAACAAGTAAATAATGAAAGTCATTTGTCCTTCATTTTTTTTACTTTTCTTTCCTGTTGTATGCCAGTTATTCTTCTCTGCTTGATGTCTGAGGCTAGGTCCCAAACAATCCATTTCTTTTGTTTGATCTAGGAAGTTGTTTTTAGAAAGAAAAGAAAATGCAGTACCCAGGGTTTCAAAGGTTCTGGTGCCTTCCAGGAAAAAAATGCAAAGTCCAGCTGGAAATAAAAGATGAACTTTTAATTGTTGTTTAAGTTTCTTAATTAGTGGTAAACATTCCTTTCTTTTTGCTGCCACTGTAGAAGAGTAATTATCAAACCTAATAATGTCTTTGTAATATTTAATTGGGGAATTGATCTATGCTGACTTCAGAGCCAGTTCTTTGTCCTGTAAAGAGTAAAAATGAACTATGACAGATCTTAGTTTGGTTTTGTCATTGTTGTACATGGTTGATTTAGTCGAAGACCGATGTGCCTCTCAATTCCATATTAAAAGGTTTCTTGCAGATTTAAAGCTTTGGGCAGCCAGGTTTTGAGGAAATTGGTCAAGATTTTGAGCCTCCATATTTTCAGGTAAACCATAAATCCGAAGATTATTCCGCCTTGATCTGTTCTTGAGATCATCTACTTTATTTATTAAAGATGTATTTTGCTTCAAAAGAAATTCCATTTGTAGTTCTTGTTCTGTTACTCTCCCATCCAGGTCATTTAATGAGTTTTCTATCCCAGTTATTTGGATATTTTGTTGCTGCATCATTTCTTTTAAAACCTCTGTTTGTCTGGAGGTTTCTTCTTTATATAAATCCAGTTTACTGTCCATTTTATCAAATTTTTTAGTTAGTTCAGATATGTTAATGGGAGCAGCCGAAAGAAGTAGAAGAAAATATGTTAACTAATAAGGTTTGTAGGTCCTTCTTTGAAGATGGGTCTTGAAAGTTGTATTTAGAGTTGCTCATCTTGTGACATTATCTGTAGCCTTTCTGTTGAAGTTTTTGACAGGAATTTTGTTAAAGACCGGCAATTTTTTCTGATAAAACAAACCAGTGACCTTTAAATATCATATCTTATAATTTTTGTGAAGAAATTAGTCCCGATTTTCAATTTTTCCTGTCAGTAAATATAAAGACCATCAGAGCTCAAGAAAAGTGCTGCTAACTAGCCTGCATCTTGGCCACACTGCCCCACTTAATGTAACAACTGCAGTCAGATTAGAACGCACATGCAGTAAATACAGCTCTACTGTACTGCCCACAAATTACCACATAGGTGGTAATCCATTAAGTACGGAAGAAGTAATTAGGGACCAGGGGACCCAAGTTGATAGCAATCTCTCATTTGACAACCACGTGGCCAAAGTGGTTAGAAAAACATTTTATATAGCCCACCTAATCATGAAGGGATTCACATCTAGATCAGGGGAGGTCACCGTGCCTCTTTACTCATCCCTCATCAGGCCCATAATTGAGTACAATGACCCTTTTGGGATGTACCTTACCAGACACCTGCAGCAACTGGAAAGACCCCAAAAGTACCTCACCAAGAGGATCAAAGGGCTCAAACAGATGCCATATGCTGCCCGGTTAAAGAAACTCCAGCTCTACTCAGTGGCATACTGCCTGCTCAGAGGCGATTTGTGCCTGACGTATAAAGCCATGTCCAACCCGGAATTAATGGACATGCTGCACCTCAGAAAATCCAAATCCCATCGAGCTACGCGCTTGAGAATAAATAGGACATGCTGGAGGGACAGATTCATAACCCAGAGGCTCCCTTCACTCTGGAATAAAATCCCAGTCCAGGTTAGGCAGAGTCCCTCATTGACTCTCTTCAAGAGGAATCTTGATGAGTGGATGGGAGATAGTAGGTTTACCCCGGGTATCACTTCTGTGTCACTGTTAGACAGAAGCACAGTATACTAACCTCGAAAAAGGGCATAGCAAAATTCTTTTAAAATGTGTGGTGAAAGCCAAACACACTCTGGCTAGGCTTATAAATGCCCTAGGGCAGATAGCCTAGTATGAACCTATGAACCTACCTTATCCATATACATTGTGCCTGGAGTGGGAGGAATACAGAGTGTTATTTGACACAAACTGGCCTGAAGACAGCCTTGAACTATACTGTGGGTTGTGCGATACATTTTTCAGGCAATTATTTCCACATTCTTTATTAATTTCATTTGTGCAGTTGACTGGAGTCACATTAGAACACACATGCAGAGAATACAGCCCTACTGCAGTTATTTGCACACATTACTTATCAAAGCACAATCCTGCTTTAAATGTTATTGTTTATTGTTATTGGTATTGTTTATTGCACTACAGTTATCAGAAATTATCCATACTTACCACACTCACAGTGCATCCTGGACAGGCGTCCAGCGTGAGACTGGATATTGCGAGCCCATTCAGCTGCAGCTTTTGGAAGAGAAGCAAACCATTATGCATACCAGTTTTATCCAAAAAATAGACTCAGGAGGCAGTCACAGGAAACAAACTCCAACTTTTAATGGTGCTTCTGGTACCTTGGCAAACAGCCTTCAAGGAATAACGTAAGCCACCAGCCATTCCCATTTTATGTCAAACTGCTCCAATTAAACAATCATCTCATCACCCAATAATCTACTACAAGAACCTGCTTAAACAAACATACCCTTAAAAAGGGGTAACATATTTTTCCATATACAATAAGTTACAAAATATCATATAAACAATATTATAACTTATACATTTAAATTCACATCCAGATTCACAGCTTTAGGTTTTAAAGTATTATAATTTAGAAATAACCTGCTTTCCATTTTTAACAAACTAGCTAAAAAATCCCCATCCCTATAAAGAAAAGGTGTAGCCAACACACTAAAAAAGAAACTAACATCAGAACCCCCATGTGCGTTAATAAACTGTTCAGTTACTGGGCTATCCAAATTCCTATTTCTAATATGTCCCAGATGTTCAAGAATTCAAACTTTTACCATACGTTTTGTTTGTCCAACATACCACCTCACAAGAGTACACCCACACCCTGCAATATAAACCACAGCACAAGAAACACATGAAAACCGTCTCCTAGAATAAAATAATTTAGCATTAATTTTTCTACCTGAAATGTTCTTAATCCTAGAACATACTTTACATCCTCCACAAGGGAAGGAACCCATATTAGCTCCCTGGAAAGAAATCTTAAAACCTAACAACTCCTTTAAATTTAAATACCTCTGAGAAGAAAATGTAACATGTGAAGGGAACAAATGCTTTAGTTGCTCATCTTCGCATACCACTGGCCACAAATCTTTCACTGACTCCTCAAAATATCAGAAATTGGGGAAAATCTGGTAACCAAAAACAACATTTTCTCCTGCCTATCAGTTTCTTGATCTGAATGATGTCTTTTAAAGCCATCATAACTATTATGTCTCCTACCACAGCTGCTGCCTCCCACCTTTAACACACTATCCTTAGCTTTTTTCACACTAATACTAGAATAACCCATTTGCAACAATTTCCAAGGTACCAGAAGCACCATTAAAAGTTGAAGTTTGTTTCCAGTGACTGCCTCCTGAGTCTATTTTTTGGATATTTTGTGTTGCTGTGTGTTTAGATTTACATACCAGTTTTGCATGGATTCAACTTGTATATTAGTAAAGTAGTAGCAAACATACTTACATATCTGTGGGGCATGCCCAACCCTAGTCTCTTGGACCCAGGTGTCCAAGGTTTCCCTCTTCTTTCACTTCAGGTCAGCATAGTGGTGGTGATGACACTGCTCACCAGTGCAAGTGATACCAGTAGAAATGGAAAGATCCCTGGCCAACCGATCCCAGGCTTCAGCTTTACATTCTGAGCCCTGGTAATCACCCTGCAACAGACAGGGTTCATAGTTTTGGACCAGGAGTCCAAAAAACAGTCTGGACTCCTGAACACCCCACCTCTGCACCCGAAAGTGGGCTACCTCACCAACACCACCAAGCATATCGACAGTTTACTATAGACTCCCGTGAATGCTGTGAATTCCCACATATTGACCTTAATATAGGCTTATTTCCCACCCTTACACATCATAATGTAACATTCACAAAAGCGCTGCATTGCTTACCATCACTCAAACCAGCTTAGAGCTGAGAATCGCGTAAACTCGCACAACCGTGTTTTAGTGGAGCTTAGCAATGTGCAAACGGGAATAGCCATTGACAATGTTTAAGCAGTGCTTAGCATCGTGCAGCTTTTCTAAATGTAACAATTTTTTAATTAAACTGCCCTTTAGGTCACCTCACAGATTTTCAAAGCAATAAATGTAAAAAGGTATGACTGTTCAGGACTCGAACCCGGGACCTACTATACTTTAGGCGATGACTCCACCTATTTAGCTACTTGGATAGTGAAAAAACACTATATCTTCACATATACTACTAAGCTACCTGTTAGCATTGCTAAGCACCATGCCACTCAAATGGCCATTCAAAAAAATTTAAATAAAAAATAGACAAAAATAAATAATTCATTACATCCAGTTTCTATTTTTAGATGTCTGGCAGATATCATCTGTGCATGTGTAAGTGCAGCTCGGCACTGCTGTGCTCCATTCCATGCCATGCAAACAGGCATTAAAAGAAAGTAAAATAAATAACTAATTACATCTGGCTTCTATTTTTAGATATCTGGCAGATGTCAGCTGTGTATGTGTAAGTACAGGTTGGCATTGCTGTGCTCTGCACTGTGCAAATGAGCATTAAAAACAAACAAAACAAAAGAAAAACAAATTATTAAACTTAACACACATATGTCTACACTAGATGGGTACATTACAAGGATTCATATCCTGTGCATAACATCTGTCCAGGAATTTCCTGGACAATGCGCAACTATGGGACAGCTTCAACACTACTGCTTACATGGACTCGATATCTGTGTTACTGTGATCTCCCTCTGCAGTGCACCATGATTAATATACATGGCGTGCTGCCGAGTGGGAACTTTGGACGTGTACACTGGTACTTTCTGTGTAGGCTCTACATGGAGCCTACACAGATCCCAGTGAATACTGGGGTATGTGTTTTGAAGTTTTTGTTTAGAAATAAAATGAAGCAATCAATTAACAGAAAATAGTCCTCCTATGCTATCCTTGATCTTGTGAGAATCCAGCTGTGTTACTTTCTTCAAAATTGGTTATACAAAACTGTGCTGTTGCTAGCATCAGGTTGATTCTATATTATTTCATGCACTTTCATAAATATTTTGTGAATTTTTACTTTACCTTTGATGTTATATCCATCAGAGACTGTAGATGGAAGTGTATTTTGCAGTTTTGCAACTTTTAAGATAACAGCAAGGAGCTTAGATATGATTTGAAGATTAATACAAACATACTACTACTACTAATCTTGTTTTATTTTTAAACAAGAAATATCTTTATTAAATTAGCACTATGACAGTCTTACATTTATATAAATGTAAACAAACTATACTGACACAATTTCAGTTGCACACATTATACATTACAAACCATGTTGACACAACTGTAGTTGCAAAAATTATACATAAATTATAATCTAGCCAGTCATTGTCAATCAAACATTACATAGCTCATTCAAATCCTGCCTTCTTTTAAACCTTGTTCCTCCTCTGCATGTATTGTTCCCACAATTCTCATTTTTTCCTATGTACTTTGCTCCTACCATTTCTAAACAGGTCAATTCCAGTTGTTTTATCCCTGTTCCTATATTTATTACTTCTAGCAAAGTTGGTTTAGACTTTGATTTCCATTTTCTAGTAATTGCTTCTTTGGCAGCCACCATAATTAGACTCAGCAAGGCCTTCTAGTCAATTCTGATTCTGTATCATAACTCAAAAAATAATTTCTTTAGTTACACCAATTTGCTCCCCTATTATCTCTGACAGAGCAGTCTACAGGAAATCTTTATAGTCTGCCAACTCATTACACTCCCAGAGAAATATGATTCCAGTTACCTCTTTCTTCCCCATCACACCTCTAACAATTGTTGTCTACCTGAGGAAAAATTTGCCAACATTTCTTAAAATTGAACAAGGAGAAAGAGAGAAGAGGGGAGTTAGAAAAAATGGGAACACCTATTTACCTTAGTACCCCCACTGCACTTAAAAATAACTTAGAACATTTTACTTTATAGCATACAAAGAAAATCATGCCCTATTAAAATAAAACTATTAAGAAAAAAAATTGTTTTACTTACAGTTAACTTTCTCCCTCCATCAGTATTTTTCCAAACATTAATGAGATGAGGAAGGGCATATGCTTTAAAGTCCCCTACAAGTTTAACAAAGTCCAAAAAAAGTCCAATATTTCCAGATTTTCTTGTTCTGTCATGTTTTGCAAAAATAATTTTTGCTTTGTAATCCCACATTTGTCAATTTCCAAATTATTGACTATATTCTGCAAACGTTAATGACATGAAGCAGGGCATATTCTTTAGAGTCCACTACAAGTTTAACAAAGTCCAAAGTCCAAGAAAGTCCAATATTTCCAGATTTTCTAGTTTTATTCCTGTCCATCTCCATCTTCCAAATCCTGTCTCTACTTCATTTCCAATGTACTCTCAATTCTTCTAGATAACTCTTTTGTTTGTTTTCCTTCTTATAAGCATTTTCCTTTGAAACATTGGAAAATGTTTCACTGGTGCAGTCTCTCTGTGGTCTTTGTTACCACAGCACCAAGAAGCAGAATCTCCTCCTGTTTCACAACTCACTTTTTGTTGGACTAACTTTTGTATTTCTTTCTTAGCATACACATAATCAAAAAATTATTTTGGGCCTCCAGGGAAAAATATTTTGAAGATAGCTAGGTGCAGCAGTTTGAATCCTATGCCTCCTTCTTGACATTTCCTAAATAATGGAATATATTTTCTTCTCTTCTGCCTGGTATACAAAGACTAGTCATTCTCCACACAAACAGTGCTGTTTCCCACTTTTAGTACTTTGTCCTTCTGCCATAGTTTTGTGAGAATCATCTCCTTCTGCTGGTAAGATTGCATCTTTACTATTAAGGGTCTGGGTTGTTTTGTCATAGCCAGGTGTGGAACATACACATGATGTACCCTCTCAATTAACAGTTGATGTTGAATACCAGTCCTGTTGCTTATTTGTGCTTTCATAAAATTAATACTGTCTGCTCCTTCCAGCTTCTTTGGTACAACATGAAATCTCATGTTTTCCCTACATAGACTGTCCTCTAATTCTATTATTTTTGAAACATCTCTTCCTGTGCAGTCTCGTATTCACTGGACTTTTCTTCATTTTGACCTCTGAGATTTGCAGTTTTATTACCATATCTGAATATCTGTTTAAAGCTTCTTCCATTTTTTGCAGCCTTTTATTTTTTGAGTTGATATACTCCATCAGTGTTTCATTTATTTTAATCAGGTCTGTGTGCAATTATCTTATATATTCCTCTAGGTTACTGGAAGTCATGTTTGGAACTTGCATTGCTTTTTGCTGAACAGCTGCAGTACTTTTCCTAGTCAGTGTTTTTTCATCATCTTTTGAAGCAGATTTTCCTTCAGGTCCTCTGTATTTCTTTTTTCCTGGCATCTAAGCAGTGCACTTATGAGCTAGTTACTGACATTTACCCATAAATTTAGGTCCACTAACTTTCTCTGCTAAGTTTCTGTTTTCAAACTGGGGGAGCTAGAATTAAGCTGTTATTCAATGTGCAGGCATCTTGGAAGCTTGTACCATTAATCTTGTTGGCAAAACAAATTACTTACATGTATGGATATAATCTCTGCCTGTTTATTTTATATATAATTGTCCTAGATTACTTGATGACTGTTCTCCGATTTATATATCTGTCTTAATCTATTATGATTTGACTCCAGCTCTGTCAGCTGAAGTTTTAAGTGCATGTTGCAGAAATACTTATTCATATCCCTATGAATATTCCTTTAAATTCCACTTACCTTTTCTCAAAAGGAATATCATTTTCCCTCTCTTTGAGTCTCTCTGAGTCTGTTGTTCATTAACTATTTCTGTAATTCTTATATCAACAGTAACAAAACATGGTGGTCTTTTTAGAATATTATTCAAGTACCAGTGTTTACCACTAGTAATTCTTGTAGAGAATAAGACAAAAAATATAACAGATAAATCATTAGAGAAATTTCTAGGATGTAGTATTATATTCTGAACCATGTAACATGTTAGATATCAAAACATACTCTATACAAGATCAAGGCTGAGATGCAGAAAGGCTTACCATGATACAGAAGCATTAACATGGCAATCATCATTCCTTTCTGATTCTTAGACCACCCTACTGCTGAGCATTTTCTCTCACAGGGGGCCTCACTGCAGAGGGTTGGCTCTCATGTAGCAATGCATGATAAGCTGTCTGTCTAGGGGAGTGGCTAATCCTAACTAGCCATGTACTTTTCCCCAAAATGTCAGAGGCTCATTATTTGCTGTTGAGTGATTCAGAGATTCACTTGGCTACCTGAAATTTCATTGATGGCGGAAAAAGTGACTGCAGTAAAAACATGGTGCTCACCTTTGCACTCATATGGTAATACTTGTGATGCAGGTAAGTTCAGTGAAAATGTGGGGGTGGGTGGCTGTTAGGGTGCGCATGTGTCTGGATGTGTGTGCATGCATGTCTGTAGGTAGTTGAATGAAGCAGTGTGTGTGTGTGTGTGTGTGTGTGTGTGTGTGTGTGTGTGTGTGTGTGTGTGTGTGTGTGTGTGTGTGTGCGTGTGTGTGTGTGTGTGTGTGTGTGTGTGTGTGTGTGTGTGTGTGTGTCTGCCTGGGTGGTAGCTTGGGGGGTAGGTTAGATAGGGAATTGAGAGTCTGGATGTGCGTCTGTGTTGGAGTGTGTGTGCATGAGTGAGTCTTTCTGTGACTGTGATCAACTGGGGGAAGGCTTGTTTGTTGAAAGTGGATATGTGTGAGTCTTTGTGTGAGTCTGTGCCCAGGGGACACCTTCAGGTCTGACAGAATTAGTCTGTTCTAGTGTGAAATTCAGATAGTAATGAGATAATAATGAGGTCTTCCTCACTGTAGTCATAACTACCTCTGAATCACATGGTCATGGCAACTGACCAACCTGAGCTGGACATTCCCAGTGAGCAGTGAGCCTTTTTCCTGGAATCTCAGCCCATGCCTTGTGCCTTGCAGAAAAAAATATTCTTTTTTAAATTATTTCTTTATACATTCCTTCTAAATGGAGGAGCAATCAGACCAAAAAAGGACATGATTTCCTGAAATGCCATTTTCCTTTACAGTAGTGAGAAGGAGTTACTTTGCTCAAAGTACTAGTCCAGTACATTTCTCAGTCACTAGCTAAAGCAATAAGGTGATTTTTAAATTATGTGAGAGCCTTCATGATTTTAGGAAATAAAGCATTTACATGGAGCATTAATTAATAATATATATTTTACAGAAGGTATATGGCAGTCAGGAAGCTTATCTGCTACACAGATGTCTTTTTTTTTCACCACAGTAGCATTTAAAGACTTTTTAATAAATGAGAGTTATGGACTTAACATAACGATAGATCCATGTTTTCTGATTTTCATCCAGTTAAATCATGGGTTGTCAGATCCATGAATCCAACTTTGGCACCAACTCTGAAGCTTCTCGGTTCTAGGGTTCTGACTCCTCCCCTACCCATAATTCTCTCCACTCTACCTTAGTACCATAGATCAAGTTTGCCCCAGTAAAACAATATATAGCAATTATGGTCAAGACTAAACTTAATATTTAAGTAAAAAGCAGGACTGGACGACATTTAGTTAGGACTGCTAACAGACAGATTGTGCCAGAAAAACTACCCACTCACCAGAAGCCCATTTGTGTCAGTTTGGAAGGGAGCAGGATGGAGGGAGATTGAACTGGATGAAAATCAGACAACATGGATCTGTCGTTATACGTACATAACTTTCATATCCAATGTTGTTTATTTTCATACGATTCAACCACAGGACAGATTCCCAAGCTGTTATACTTGGGTGGTATCAAGGAAGGACATTCTTGAGAATGGTGGCTCCAAAGGAAGAGTGTGATCTGGACTGTACATCCATGAGATACAAAAGTGTGAACTGTTTACAAGTAGCTGCAGCACAAATATCATCAATAGATAGTCTACTAGAGAAGGCTGTTGATGTGGCCATTGGCCTTGAGGAAACAGCATTAGGTTTAGATTGCAGAGAAAAGCTCTTTTTATCATAAACAAAATAAATTCAGTCTGATGACCATCTGGAAAGAATAGTCTTAGCAACTGCTTTGACAAATTAAGGCTTTGAGAAAGCAACAAACAGTTGATCAGATTTTTTGAATTGCTTGGTCCTATGAAGATAGAACCTAAGTTGACAATGAACATCCAGCATATGTAAAATGTATTCACCTTTGTTTTGAGAATTTGCAGAAAATGAGTGGTAGATTTATTGACTGATTTAGATTGATCTTGGATGCCACCATAGGGAGGAAAGATATGTTAGTCCTCAATGAAACTCTGTCTTTATGAAATACCAGATAGGGAGGCTTGCAGGAAAGTGCGTGCATCTCTGAAATCCATTTGGCTGACATAACAGCTACTGGAAAAAAAGAATGTTTTCCAAGAGAAAAAACTTCAAATTAACTGATGCTGCTGGTTGAAAGGGTGTTTGAATCAATGGTTGTATCATGATAGTAATACTCAAAGAAGGTACTGGAACTCTGATAGTTCATCAAAGGAGACAAGTTCCCTTTAAAAAAAACATTAGAGACTTTTAATGAAGCTATAGAGTTGTCATTCTGCCCTATGTGGAAACTTCAGATAGTGGCCATTTACACTTTGATAGTAGAATAACTTAAGCTGCTGTGGAAAAGTTCAGACAAGAATTCTATAATGGAAGGGATAGGAACAGAGAAGGGATCTAAACATTCTGACATAGCCCAAATGGAAAAATCTCTTCAATTTGCTATGGTAGATTTTCTTAGTGGATTGTTCTTGAGATGCTGATATGATCTGAACAACCGAGGCTGGGAACCTGGCAACTCTGGGTAAAGTTAGAACTGGAGGAAACAAGCGATTAACTTCATGAATTTCTTGTCCAGAGGAGGCAGTCCAGACAGATGTATTAAAAGGTTTGGATAATCATCCAACATCCATGGTGGATGTACTAGTAGAGGCCACAGGAAAGGGAACCATGTTTGTCAGGGACAAAAGGATGCAATGTGGCTCACTCTGACCTTGCACATTCTTGCTTTCTGTATAAATGTGTTCATTAGCATCAATGGGGAAAGGCACAGATGAGACCTGGGATCCAATTGTGGACTAGAGCATTCCTCAGTGATTTTTCCTATTTAGGGATTAGGGCAAAGTAACTGCTGCACTTGTTCAGGAAGGATGCAAACAGATCGCAGCAAGGTTGGCCCCACTGACAAGAAATCATGGCTGTCACTGTTGGACCACTCGTGAGGTATTAAGATAGTTCTGCTCAATTTGTCTGCTAGTACATTGGACGTCCACGATATATGCATTGCTATCAGAAAGCGATGAGAAGTTATTGCCAATTGAAAAACCTTCATGGCTTCTAGACATAGGGAAAAGGAATGTGTTTCTCCCTGTTTTTTGAAGTACCACAAAAGGGACATGTTGTCTGATCATACAGAAATCCCTCCTTTGGGGAGGTCATCCTGGAATGCCTGCAACTCTAGGAGGACTGCTCTCATCTCCAAGATATTGATGTGAAGATAGACCTCTTTGTGTGACCAAGTACCTTGGACCATTTTCCCTTCAAAATATCCCCCCCCACCCTAGAAGGGATGCATCCATGGTTACTACAGCTACAGGTGGATTAATTTGGAATAGATGTCTTTCTGTCACTGAAGAAGATTATATCACCATGAGATGTATTGTCTGCATATTTGAGTGAAATTAATTTTTGTATGTAGGGGATGAACATTTTGGGACCACTGTACCTCTGGAGTCCACTGAAGTACTCTCATGTAAAATGTAGGATAATGGAGGCCATTAAACATAAGAGGTGGAAAATTAGTCTTGCTAGAGGTGAAGGATGATGTAGTACTTGGGTGAATCTGAGGCATAAGGAGAGCACTCTGGAGTGGGGAAGTTTGGTGATCTGTGAACTTAAACCCAGAGGGCATCCAGTAAATTCTATCTGTTGAGTCAGGGTAAGATGACTTTTGGTTAGGCTGACTCTGATCCCTAGATCTTGCATCAGATGGAACAGAAAGTCCAGATAGTTCAAAAACAGGATGTTGGAGGCAGCGCTTAGGAGACAATTGCTGAGATAGGGAAAAAAAAGAAGTTATGTACTTACCATAA
The DNA here is from genome assembly GCF_019279795.1 of Protopterus annectens. Classification (NCBI taxonomy): domain Eukaryota; kingdom Metazoa; phylum Chordata; order Ceratodontiformes; family Protopteridae; genus Protopterus; species Protopterus annectens. The sequence continues at coordinate 1,256,903,353 of NC_056733.1, forward strand.
CGTTCCATGTGAGTTGTTCATCTCACCTTCATTCTTTACTGATGGGTTCGGAGCTAATCCCTCGACTCTGATACAGCCAATTGCAAAGCTCGAGGTCTTCAAATAGCTTGAGGCCAAGTCCCTATCCCATGACGCACCTGTGAATTACCTCAGATCTTGTTTGCTGTGTATACTAATACCATATGTCATTGTTACATTCCTAGAGAAAAGGAAGAGAAGGTTTGAGTAACGAGGATGGATCCAGCATCTTGGTCATCTATCAGCCCAGGAGGGGGAAGGAGGGAGGGACGCAAGAATGAAGGTGAGATGAACAACTCACATGGAACGTTATGGTAAGTACATAACTTTTTTTATGTGAAGTTGTTCAATCTTGCCATTCATTCTTTACTGATGGGTAGCATCCCAAGTGCCATCAGTCTTGGATGGCTCACAGGAGTATATTTCTCAGGAGCGTGGATCCAAAGGAGGCCCTATCAACTTTGTAATCAGTGATAAAGGTATGAGGTTTTGACCAAGTGGCTACTGCACAAATGTTATCAATGGGAAGTCTGGCAGAAAAAGCAGATGATGTAGAAACTGCTCTGGTTGAGTGAGCTTTAATCTTGTGTTGCAAAGGCATATTGGCAGCTGAATAGGCAAAAGTGATACAATCAGATAACCATTTAGATAGTGTTGTTTTAGCCACTAGTCTCCCTTTTCTGGAGTCTGAGAATAAAACAAAAAGCTGGTCTGATTTTCTGAAATCTTTTGTTCTATCCAAATAAAATCTGAGCTGTCTGTGAACATCAAGTTTGTGCAGCAAATACTCTAAATTGTTAGAATGATTGGGGAAGAAAACTGGCAAATCAATAACTTGGTTAAGAATGGTTTCAGTGCAAACTTTGGGTAAGAATGAGGGATTTGTTCCAAGTTAAACTCTGTCAGCATGAAATATCAAATAGGGAGGTGTGATGGATAAAGCCTGAAGCTCTGATACTCTGTGGGCAGAAGTGATAGCTACCAGAAAGATGGTCTTCCAAGACAAAAATTTGAGATCACAAGATGAAGCTGGTTCAAATGGCAGAAGAATTATGTGGGAAAGCATAAAATTTAGATTCCATGAAGAATAGGGAGATTTCACAGGTGGCCTAATATGAAAAGTCCCTTTGAGAAATGCTTTGGATAACTTGTGAGACATGATATTCAAACCTTCAAATCCAAGATGAAAAATAGCCAACTGAACCAGAACTGTTGCTGCTGCATCTTCTTTATTGAAAATCATAGTCAAGAATTCTAATATGGAAGCCATAGTAGCTTGGTAAGGATCAATATTACTTTTAGAGGTCCATATAGAGAATTTCTTCCATTTGCTCAGATATAACTTTCTGGTAGAATATTTATGAGAGGACAAACTAATCTGTTTTGTCTCACTGGAAAGGTTATGGAACCTGGCTATGATGGGAACTGGAGCAGTCAAGCTGTTAGCTTCAGGGACTGCAAAGAAGAATGAAGATCCCCTGACGGATGTGTCAGAAGGTCTGGAACTGGGTCCAAGATCCAAGGATCCTCCACAAGATGAAGTCAAAGGAAGGGAAACCAAATCTGATGAGGCCAGTGAGGGGCTATAAGAATGATGGTCCTTCCTAGGGATTTTGCCTTTTGTAGAACTTTGGGTATCAATGGGATTGGTGGAAATGCATAGAAGACACCCGGAGGCTAATCATGTATGAGTGCATCCCTTGGGGCTTCCACCGGAGGGGGAATCAGGGCAAAGTAGCTTCTGCATTTCGTGTTCATGTGACTGGCAAAAAGGTCACAGCAAGGCTGGCCCCACCTGTGGAATATCCTGTCTGCAACTTCTTTCTTGAGGGACCACTCATAGGGCAACGATATTGCCCTGCTCAGTTTGTCTGCTATCACGTTGGATCTCCCCAGGATGTGCGTTGCCAACAGAAAGCGTTGGGTGGAAACAGCCCACTGCCAAACTCTGACAGCCTCTCGACAAAGGGGGTAAGACCTGGTTCCTCCTTGTTTGTTCAAATACCAGACCACCAACATGTTGTCTGTCTGAATCGCAATCGTATCCAGAGGAAGAGAGTACTGAAACGCTAAAAGTACTGCTCTCATCTCTAGGATATTGATATGCAGATGTCTCTTGGTCAGTCCATGTGCCTTGGGCAGTCTTTCCCTGAAAATGCCCCCCCAGCAGGGAAGCGTCCATGGTCACATGGCTGCTGGAGGGGATAGCACAAATGGGCGTCCTATCATCACATGAAGTGAGGTCAACCATCACTGAAGGTCCTTCTTGCAAGAATTTGTGATCATTATAGTGTGATTCATGGGTAGCTCTTGGTAAGACCATTAAGTGAACAACAGCCACTGAAGAACCCGCATGTGCATCCGAGCTAGTGGTATGGCTAGAACTGCTTCTGCCATCATGCCTAATACTTTCCGAACTTCTGATGCTGGTGCTTTGTCTTTTGATAACAGGATGCTGACATGTTGACTAATGAGAAAGACTCTTTCCAATGGAAGTCTTAGAGTGGTGGTAGTTGTGTCCAACTCTGCCCCGATAAAAACGATATGCTGCGATGGCGACAAGGCAGATTTTTCTGAGTTGATTGTAATGCCCAGATGATTGCAGAGTGACAGAGTGGACTCCCTGGCCTGAATGAGCTGATGCCTGGTGGTGGCAGTAAGGAGCCAGTCATCTAGGTACAGAAACACCTGGAATCCTAGACACCTCAGGTGAGCCGTGACCACTGCCATGCATTTGGTGAACACTTTGGGGGCTGTAGTGGCACCAAAGGGCAATGCTCAAAACTGGTAGTGATTGGCTCCCAGCCAGAAGTGCAGGTGATCCCTGGATGGTTTGGCCATTTTTATGTGGTAGTATGCATCCTTGAGATCTATTGAGTACATCCAATTGTCTTTCTCTAAAAAGGGAAGTATAGACTGAAGCGTGACCATCCGAAACGTCTCTTTCTTTACATATTGGTTCATTCTGCTGAGGTCCAATATGGGTCTCCAGTCCCCCGTCTTCTTTGGAACCAAAAAGAATCATGAGTAAGTTCCGGATCCTGTTTGGTCTGCTGGGACTGGTTGGATGGCTCTTTTTGATAGCAACATTTGGACCTCTATAGTTGCCTGTTCCCTGTAACTGGGTGGAACGTCTGGGATTTTTTCTTACAATGGAAGGGTCATGGCAAATGGAATGAAATACCCTCTGGAAATGATACTTTGTACCCAGCTGTCTTTTGTTATTTTGAGCCAAGTGTCTGGGTACAAAGACAAGTGACCCCTGACTGCCTCCAGAGCAGGACAGTCAGGCCTCCTCTCCGGAGCGCTGGTAGGGCTTCCTAGAGAAGTGATCTCTGTCACCCTGGTATTGCAGACCCCCTCTGCCACAAGGATGGCACTTTCCATTATTACTCCCTCCTCTGCCCCTGGAGGGAGGTTCACCACGTGTGTCCTGAAAGTCTCCTTGGGCTTTCCGGAACCAAATTTTTCCTCCCTGTTGACTTTTGGAATAGGGTCGGGTAGGGTATGGGTGGAAAAACGGACCCTGACGGCAAACAGAGTCTTTCCATCCTGTTCACACCTGGTTAAGGTTTCCTTCACTTTAGGCCCAAAAAGGGATGAGCCAGCAAAGGGAGTATTCACGAAGAATAACTTGAAGGGCTCTGCAAAGGAACACAAGCGCATCCAGGAATGTGTCCTAAGAGTGATTCCTGTACCCGCTGCCCTACTCGTTCCATCAGCTGCATAGGACACGAGACGCATGGAAGTGTTGACAACAGAATTTAGGGTAGCAAGCTGGGCAGCAACTTTGTCAGAGGCTACTGCAGCCATTGTACCCTGAAGAGTATCTCCTAACTCCTTAAGGAGATCTCTTTGTAATCTAGTGAAATGGGTTAAGTAGTTCAGCGAACAGAGAGCAAAGGTCGCTGAACTAAACATGTGCTTCCCATATCTATCCACAATCCTGGAGTCTCTGTTAAGAGGATGGATAGACGAGGAAGTCTCAGACATTTCCTTCTTGGTGGCCGCCGCCACCACCATGGCGTCAACCGGAACACCTTTAATTAAATATGTTTTGTCTAGTGGGGCAGAAATATATTTATTAAGCCTCCTAGGGACAGGCACCATAGTATCCGGAAACTCCCATGCCCTTCGTGAGACCAGCTGCATCATCGAAGGGTGGAGTCACCCAAGAGGTGGAGGGCTGAGACCCGAAAGCCTTCAGGAGAACTGACTCATCCTCAGTAGGGCTTTTGGACTGCAAGTCACCCCTCTGTCTAAGGATCTCAAGTATCTCACTGAATGAAATATCCTCAGAGGGGGACCGTGGGGACTCTTCTGTCTCATCTAAGTCAGTATCCAATGTGAGAGACTCCTGTGGGGAGTCGAGGTGCTTCCTCTTGCACAATCTCTTCCTGGGAACCTCATAGTGGGAGCCTCTGGTGAGGTCTCGGAAGAACAGGGGCCACTCATTGGGCTTCCTGAGGCTCTGGGTCTCTACGCTTAGTGAGGACATGTGATGCAGATGCAGACATGGACACTTTTGGGGAGGAGGAGGGCAGACCCAAGGTAGAGGATGTCCTAGGAGACATGACTCTCCTCATGGCATTGAAAGCACCCCTGCTCCAATGCGAAGGAGCCAACGGATCTGAGGAAACCATAGACACCCCTGGCACTGGAAGAGTGGGCTCCATGCCCAAGGAAGGAGCCAAGCTCATCCGAGCCGAGGCCCTGAGAGGCAAGGTCGGACCCGACAAGTCGGTCTGACTGTCCTCCTTGGACCCAACCAGAGAGTGTCAGCTCCTAGAATCGATAGGCACCAAGGACATCAGGGTACATGCAGCCAAAGACACTGGAGCAGGCATCGGCTCCGAGGGTTCCAGTAACATCAGGTCTGCCTCCTCCGGCTCTGAAGGACCAGTATGGCTCGGAGGAGGAATAGTAATAGTCAGTGCAATGGTCTTTGGCTCCGAAGTCATTTGAGTTGAAGCCGATAACATTTTGGCTAAAGCCAGTGCCGACAACAGCTTCTGTACCACACAATCCACGTCCAGATCTGACAGACTGATAGATGATTGAGACGACCGTACCGAAGGTGGTAGCGATTGAAGAATAGGACTCTTTGGTGTTTTGGAGACCGGTTCCAAGATCAGGGACTGGCTCCAAAAGGAAAAGACTGTCGGCTCTGAGGGCAGTGGAGCCGAAGTCGATGACTTCTTTGATTTTTTTGAGTCCGATGTCTTGGAAGAACTACTGGAGCCATCCTGGTCACTCATAGCTTCCTGAAATAAAGACTTCAACAAGCCTCTATCAAATAATTTCCTCTTTCTTTCCTGCAGGACCCTAGAGGAGAAGGAATGACAAATGGCACAATTGTCTTGCAAATGCAGAGCCCCTAGACAATAAACAGAGTTAACGTGGCTGTCTGTAACTGACATTTTCTGACCATACATAGGGCACTTTTTGAACCCAGACTTGGGTTGCTTATCTTGGTCAGCCATAGTAAAGTTAGACATATTTACTGCTACCACACCAAAAACTACAACAGTAAATTTTCACAGAATAGAAAAATAGCAGGTGAGCCTTAAAAAGTAGGCTAAATTACACACACACACACACAATAATGATATCACACAAGCAGACTGTCAAAAAAGAGAACTGCTGAGAAACAACAACTTTATCTAAATGAGTGTTCACTGTAAATTTAAACAGTAGTAACCGACTAAGTCTTATTTAAAAAACAGACGGCTATTAAGACCACACAGAAATCTAATTACTAGAACTATGTAAACAGATGTGACAAAGGTGACTAAATATCACAGCAAGCTGAAAAAAAAAAAGAAAGCAATAAGCTTATCTATATGGACTAAGGTTTAATGTACTGAGCCTTAAATAAAACCGAAGGCTAGACAGACCACACCTTAAAGAACTAGAAGCAACTAGGCGTAAAAGAGGCCAACTACAAATATATGAAAAAACAGTAAATGGGAGGGAAAAAACACATTGAAAGCTATAAGAGCTTTATAAACAATCCTAACTAACAAAAACCTTTTATAAGAATTTTAATGAAAAATTTTTCTTATCTGGCCCGAGCTAATTCAGAATCTCCGATCTGTTGCAGCAGCAAACTAGATCTGAGGTAATTCACAGGTGCATCATGGGATAGGGACTTGGCCTCAAGCTATTTGAAGACCTCGGGCTTTGCAATTGGCCGTATCAGAGCCGAGGGATCGGCTCTGAACCCATCAGTAAAGAATGAACGGCGAAATTGAACAACTTCACATGAATGTTAGATACAGGTATAACCAGCGAGTCTGTGTGTGATAATGTTATGGGATTTATATGTAAAAAAGGGAAGCAAAAAAGATATTCAAAATTGGAGGCACATTATGTTAACAAACACAAACTATAAAATTTTCTGTAAAATACTACAAGTTAGGTTAAATCATGTCTTGTTAAAAAAAAAATCATACAGGTCTTTTAGGAGTGAAGGAGAGACTGAATAGGGAAACATTAATTGTGTTGCTTGAAATCATTGATAGTATTACTCATAGTAAGAAAGGCCTGCTTATTTCATATGACATTCAGAAAGTCTTTGATATGATATCACACATGTTTGTGGGACATAGTGAACTCTTATGTTGCTAGTATTAAATGTGTCTATGTTCTATGCAGTATTTTTGAAAATTGCTGGGTTAGGCCTTTAATAAATGGTCACCTTGGTAATAAAATTAAAATGTGTCAAGCTGTCAAACAAGTTTGCCCATTGAGTGGCATGTTATTTAACTTGGTGATGTATTCTGTTGTAGCGGAAGTTCTACATCTTATATGGATGATTTATGGGAAATAGTACTATGCCTTACTGTACTGCTAGGCATTTCTTATGCTGGTGATCTTAATCTTGTACTTAACTCCCATCAGGAAGCTAAAATTATATTATGAAAAGTGGGATCATCCCTTAATATACAAAAGTGTGTTGGTTTTGGTTTTACATTATCGTTTGTGCACAATAACATTAGTACTTTAGGAGTAAAAGGTGGGGAGCAGACATTTCTGACCCAGTGGGATTGTATCCTTGTTGATACACAAAATAATTTAATACCTGATGGTGTTTCAAATTTCCTTTTTCAAAAAAAAAAAAAAAAAAAAAAGTTTATGTTTTGAATACAATTATACTTGGGCAATTAGGTTATATGGGACAAGTTTTTATTATTTTACAAAAAGGAAAGAGAAGATACCTTTAAACATGTATTTTTCTTTTTTGGGGGGGGCAGGCTAAACCCCATTAAAGAAATGTTAATTTGCTTTGTAAAAAAAAAAGATGGTGGGTTAGGTATAATAAATCCTATTGTTATTTAGCCTTCATACATTTATACTGGATGCTTCTTAGGGTGAAACATGACAGAGTGGGTTTGCATAATAAATTGTTATGGAAACGTATGATGATACACGGGAGAGTGTGTTATAGGTAAATGTAGGAGACTGCTCCATTACATCTTAAAGGAATACACTGATAAAATACTTAGTTGGAAACTTATACCCCGGGATTCATTAAGTTTGTGCCATGCGCCGGAGTAGTGTCAGCGATCTAGCTCCAAATATGGCCGCTGAGCAATTCAGGTAAGAGCTATTTCCATGTGCACTACCAGCGTATGCCAGAGCTGCGCAGCTCCCGGCGCATGTATGCTAATTACCCCATGCACAGCAGTGTAGCATGCAAATGAAGGTATATAGCGATTCATAAAGTTGTGCAGGCATAGCGTAAGCATGTAGAAATGTAAACCAACAAAAAACAGTTTACATGTTGTCAAACATAAAATCGGAGCCATGAAAGCGGACCAAACTTACGTGTTATAATGTTAATATATGCCAATGGCTAAGTATATAGCCAATGGCATAAAACAACATGCACAACATATAAAATATAACATTTAATTTCATGGCCACACCAACGCAAAGTAAAACTGCAGTGCATCGGTGCGCAAACGGGATCATAATGAAAATATATTTAGATGTCATAAAACTGTAATATAACGCAATTCATGATATCTCCATAATCGTCAATGGCACGCATGCTACACCACAACCATGGCGCAAGGGTTGCTAAGGATCTGTGACAGTGTTCCGTGTGGTAACTAGGAATTAGCAGTCAATGCCATGCAAATGAGTCAAGTAATACTGAATCAGAAACATCCCACCGGCGTAAGGATGTACCACACGGTGTAGCGTTACAACACCGAGGAGTGGCCTGGAGGTAAAAATGACATCAAGAGAGGGGCGCGCCACCGTATCTGTAAGCACATTGGATCATTGCTAATCCGTGTTGGGTGTTGCTAAGCAAAGCCGCAGGATAGGGGTGTGGAAGTAGCCATAGCTTTGCTTAGCTGAGAGCACACAAGACAACCGTAAGTTCATGTAAACATGGATGAAAACGCGCACGAAACCCGGTAAACGGATGTGCGCAGCACGCACCACAGCTGAAACAGGAAGGATACGGGACGACAATAAGGAAATGCTGTAGCATGGTAATTGGAGTACAAATGAGTAATTAACACCTAGAAACTTACATAGACAACAGCTAACAAGGCTGCTAGCAGCTACCTGCAGAACAGGAAAGGTGAGGTGCCGTACAGCTTAGAAAAGAGAACTGTCACAGCAGAAAAAAGCAAACTTGCTGTAGATCAGCTACGTAACACATTTCCCAACACAATCCTGGGTTGTAGAAGCAAAAAACAAGAAAGGCGGCAGCTGGATGCATGCCTGACAATGGGAGGTGAATCGGGTTGAAAATAGAAGTAAAGGGCAATAGATGAATCACGGCAGACAAGTGTAAGTCAACACCAAAGGCCCCACAGTAGCAGTACCTGCTGTAAAACCAATAATTAAGATACCCTGCAGCTGGAATAGCACAAACACACCCAATTACACCAGAATCATCCATTGCACAATAGTATAAGGTGTGAAAGCCCCACACACACACTTGTGTATTCCCAGACACACTGCACTATTGATGTATACAGACGGGGAACTTTTAATATGTATATGTTAGCGGCTGCCATAGTTTTGATTCTGCAGCATGTGTTGGAGACTGACGGTGGTGTGGAGGATGATGCTGACAACCATCTCAGGCACTGGTGGTGGAGACGAGTGTTCAGACCCAGGGTAACCTACCAGGGGCTACATGATCTGGAGATAGTAGAGCATTACAGGGCAGACAGGGACATCATACAGCAACTAGTTGAGCTGTGCCGGCCACGCCTCAGAGCCAGAAGTAACAGAGGGGAACCCATCCCAGTGGACATGAAGGTATGTGTAAGCTTGAGAATACTAGCCACAGGTACCTTCCAAAGGCCAACTGGGGGTATCATGGGGATCTCACAGACATCAGCATCCAGGGTACGCCACCAGTTCCTGGATGCCAAGTTATCACATGCCAATGAGCACATACACTTCCCCTGAATGCAGGAGGAGTTGGCCAGCAATATGCGTCTCTTCCACCATGTGGCAGACTACCCAGAGGTACTGGGTGCAATAGACTGCATGCACATACACATCAAGTCACCACCCGGTGAGCAGGGTAGGCACTACATAAACTGCAAGGGATTCCCCTCCATCAACTGCTGGGTCATGTGCAATGCCCAGGGTATTATCATGGATGTGTGTGCTGGCAGTCCTGGAAGCTATCACGACTCCCACATCTGGCATGCCTCACAGATGTATCAGGTATTTGCCAGGGGGAATATCCCATATGGCCACCTCTTGGGGGATGCTGGCTATGCACTGGAACCATGGATGATGACACCTGTCAGAAATGCACACACAGCCATGCAAGAACGCCATAATGAGGCACACGCAGAAACCAGAATCATCATAGAGCACGTGTTTGGGATGCTGAAATCACGGTTCCGTTGCTTGGGTATATCTGGTGGAGCCTTGCAGTACTCTCCAAGAAAGTGTGCCCACATCTTCATAGTATGTGCCATGCTACACAATATGATCCTGCAGAAACAGCTACAGCAGGGACAGAATGGTGAAGGCCCTCACAGCCCACCACCATTGCCAAGGGACCCACAGGCACAGGGGGGCTCAGACCACAAACACCCTGTGCTAGCCTCAGTAGGCAGACGGAGGTGTGCCCAGTATGCCCATGCCTTGGCAAAGAGGGAACATATAGCACAAACATTGACAGTGTAGGCACTCCTGGACTGACACCCTTCTCCACCTGCACATACAGCAAACATGGAAGGCACATACACATGACCACCTGTAAATTGTCATGTATAGGTGGTCTACTGTGTGTATCCTACATAGGTAGCCCTCAACTATTGTACACACAACCGCCATTGGCATAAGGTAAGTCAATACCTGAACAGTATATTAAGCTATCAGCATGTGTCCATACTGTATGTACAGGTTCATAGATACATAGGTAGGTACATGCCCAACTGCTGAGGCCACTCATAAGCATAGGCAAAACGTGTCTGCTGTCGCCACCCCATCGATCAACTAACTGTCCCTCTGTGGAGCAGAGCCACTTGCGGGATCCCTGGGGTGTAGCTACTGTTCACCACCCACTCTGCAATGATTCCCTGGAGTGTTAGTGAGGGGTTTTGTATAATGTAATCAGGGATGTGTTTCCAAATAATGGGGAGTATCCCTGACAGAAATCTTCACAGATGTGTACATGTTACATATTATACCTTAAACACAGCTTGCATATATAGGTAGTTCTCCACAGAATAATAAACATGTGGAACACACAACCGTTGAAATGTGCGTTCATCACCCTTGCACTACCAGTGCCTGCTCTGAGAGGTAAGATATCACGGCCAGGATTAGAACACGCAACCATGTACACATTCATCACAATAACATACAACTACGCTACCTGAGATGTACCAATGGCAGTCGTGTATACTGACAGGTTAAAACACAAAAGATAGGAATGTGTTGAAATAGGACAAACCGGCATGTACACAATGAAAGGTGTATGTTATATATATATATATATATATATATATATATATATATATATATATATATATATATATATATATATATATACATCATCATATATATATATAGATATATATATAGAGAGAGAGGGAGAGATATGTCGATATATGGGGATATACATATATATGTAGAAATATAGATAGGTTAACAACATCTACTTAACCATGGAAGTACATATAAATGGGATACCTACCACATACCGACTGCTTTACATACTGACGCACATAATCCCAAGGCTTAAGGTCTGAAAGAACACAGTACCGAAACACCAGATGCATGAGGTGTAATCTCACAATGTTAATGGACAGTTAGTCAGTGCTTCTGGTGTTGCGGTTTGGGTACATTTCTGTGTGTACGTGTGTTTCTTAGGGCTGTAGTGTGTGTTCTGTGTGTGGTGTGTGTTGTTGGGGGACTGTAATGTGTGGTTGTGGGTTAGCTTTGTGCATCTGTTTGTGTGACCTAGGATGTAGAATATTAAAGTAGAGGGTGGTGTGTGGGCACAGACACCTACATTGGGTGTGTAGGGGGGCTTGCCCACCTGCTCATACGTAGTGCAGGATGGTTTGTTTGGATGTGTTGGGTAGCAGTGTGTCTGTGTGTGCATGTGTCTGTTCCATGTTTGTGTTACCTTCGCGAGTTACTGTCAATGTCGGTAATGTGGGGTATGGGAGTCTGTTCCTGGGACTGTGTGCGTCGGAACACTGTGGTTTCGGGATTCCGTAGGTTTCCTGTATACAGCGGTTGAAGTGTTCACATATGTGTATAACATAGACCATAGCAATCACACATTCCGCCACTACCAACCTTTATGAACAAAGGATATGGAGAGTATATGCCTATACACCATTACAAATATGTGCTATGGACATGAGCCAATGATAGTGTTACCACCTGTTCCACTTTGCGAGGGACACTCCCTCTTTGGGCGGTTGTGACCTGACCAAATATATTAAATGTGGCAAATGTCCTGGGATTGTAGGACATAATTATGTCCCATATGTACTGTAATAGTTGCATACAATAGTTATTTCTGTATCTAAAGTACCTACATGGTACAGGATAAGCTACTAAACTGCTACAAGAATAAGCTTATAATTAGGCAAGAAAGGAAAGTTCTATCCCTTGTACTGACTTGTACTGACCGTGGGTTTGTGTCGGCCTGTAAAATCAGATGTGTGTCCCGAAAAGGACCCACTATGGACATATGAAAAGGTGGCAACCCTAGCCAAAGAGGGTCAGTCACCAACACAAATACGGTGACTGCAAATACCTATGACAGAAATACACAGCTATCATGTAGCAACACGTTATCACATTCAGATGTATTACCGAAGGGATTCAAGGACTAACATCACCTGCATGCTATACAGGAACCACATAACAGTGCCTTAATGAATCAGCCTGAAAATACCATTGTGTTAGTCCACAAAAGGATAGGTGTTCAAATAGGGAAGGAACCCTCACACACATAGCGATTATGTATAAAAGCAGTTCCTACACACCTGCAATTGCTAAGCACACCCACTATCACCCCCACACCCAGACATATTACAATACAAACTGTAATAACATCACAAATCATTCACACACTGTACGACATCTGCAGAAGCCTTAACATACCTTGTCAGAGACACACTAACATGGCCCTAAGTGAAATAGCGGCTGTTATATAATGGAACAGCTGCTGATGTAATAGGGTTTGTTTGCACTAATCCCATTTCAGAGGGTTGTGTATACACCAGGATGTGTTAGCAATTAGTGAGTAACAGCACAGTATGCTACACTTGTACACCAAATCAAGGATGTCTGGTGAGCACACTGTACACCACATAACAGTTCATGCATAGCCATACGGCCTTGAGCTGGCCAAACATCCTTGCCAGACTTAAACATCTGCAGAAGTATCAGGTACAAACAAACCCTGCATAAGTAGCACTGTTCTGAAATATAACAGCTGTACTCGCATGTAGAACTAAATCGTCTAGCCATTGCACACAGTCCACGGGAGTCATGAAGCTCTCTGTGTCTCCATATACCTTTTGAAATATATCGCAATAACACATCTAGGCCGTCTCCCTTGAAAGTAAGGCAACGGACAACGTCCAAAAGGAGTACTCACTTATACACCACTGTTGCCATGGTATCGGCTAATGGAGTAGCTGCACAGCTGATGTGCATCCAATTAACTACTTTGGAATGGCAATTGGTGGACAGGATACCACGTTATCAATATGTAACTAGAAAAGGATGTGTTATCACACATTCAAACCATCCATATATACTAGCAGAACATTACAAATAACATTGAAACACAAACCGAAAAGGATTGAATCAACTGTTAATGATACGTCAGGTTACTAATAAGGTATGTAGAACAGTCAGTATGTCTGTGTATGTAGTACTATTCTGTAGCATTTAAAGTGCACGCAATCCATATAGTAGAAACAGTTATCTTGTAGTGATGTATTGTTGAGCATAGTCACACTTGTAGTATTTGTGGGTACTGCTGTAGGTCACAAGGCAAACACCGCATACACCACAAGGGATGCTATATAAGGGCTTTGAACAGAAATACTCCTCACCAGCCGACATCAGTGGCAGGGTTGGTCCAACAAGTATGTGCTATAACAGGGAACAGTATATGTTGATATATTGTAACTGTAGCCATATGTATGGGTGTAATACAGAGAATAACATGTAGGTTGGGCCACTGTGCAAGTATGTTTTGCATTGTGGGATATTGTGCCAATAACTGTGTAATGTACAGTATAGTAGGCAGATATGCATTACAAGCTACATAGCATTACTGTAATGGTAGGCAGACATTAGTTATGTCAATTGGCATTTACAATGCACAATAACAGGATACATATGTCTTTTAGTGAGCTGACAGTTTATCAGCATGATAGCAAAGTAAAATGGAAGAGCTATTTAACTATCCATGCACATAAGACATGTAATATGTGCAAAGGTAGGTACTAGGCTGTCTTAACAAGAGTATCTGTAAGCCTAGCTAGCGTGTGTTGTCTTTCGCCACCCCCATAGGTTGGTTCCCTGTGCCTCTGAATGGCAGAGCCAATAGTTCTCTGTGCCTCTGTCCAGCAGAGCCACTGCAGTTATCCCCAGGTACATGTCTGTCTCCCATCCACACGTCAAGGTTTCCCTTGAAGAGTGCTCGTGAGGGGCCCTGCCTGATGTACATTGGAATCACGTTCCAAAGCATAGGGAGTGTCCGGGTCAGGAATCTATCCGTTCAGCACATCCTACTCATCGTTGTGGTTAGGTGTATATCCCTAGAGCATGTGGCTCTCAGGGGCTTCTGTTTAGGTGGAGCATATCCAGCAATACAGGGTTGGACATGGGCCTTGTATGTCAAGCAGAGATCACCTGTGAATATTCGGTATGCAACTGAGTACAGCTGGAGTTTCGTAGGTTGGGCTGCATAGGTCATCTGTTTGAGGTCAGTAATCCTCCTGGTGTGGTACTGGTGTGGTCTTCCAAGCTGTTGCAGTTGTCCTGTAAGGTATATCCCAAATGGGGTGTTGCATCCTTTAATGGGTCTGATATGACATGTGTAGAGTCACAATGGCCCCTCTGATATGGATGCAAACCCATTAGAGATTAGGGGGGCCATGTAGAAGGATATTCTAACCACCTTGTCATTATGGGTATCGAAGGAGAGATTGCTATCTACTGGTGTTTCCGGATCCCGTATTACCTTTTTTGTATGTAGGGGACTAGCACCTATGTGGTAGTCTGTGGGTAATTAGTTACATCCAAAGGGGATGACTATGCACTTTTAGGCATTCAGCTTGACTCCATGATATTAACACCAGGTATCCGTCTTAGTGCGACCCTTCCAGAGGGTGTTTGTAACAGCTGGGGAAACAATTATGTCCCCTAGTTTGCAGTCGTCTGCAAACCTTTTCAGCCAAAGCCTTCCTGTGCTTGTCTGTACATCAGAGAAGTATATACCGAACATGAGGGGTCCTAGGACTGAGCCCTGGGGGACGGCAGTTGTAACTGGTATACAGTCAGACCTAGGGTATGCAACTCCCACTGTGTGTGTTCTGTCCGTGAGCCACTTTGCAAACCATCACATGACATAGGGGTTAATGTTCAGGTGGATGGGTATGTTGATAATACCAGAAGGAGGAATGGTGTTGAAAGCCTATGAGAGATCTAGGTAGGCTGTGTGGACCTCCTTACCCTCATCTAATGCCTTGGTAACTGTCTCTAAGAAGCCCACCAGGTTTAGGAGGCATGGTCCAGCCTTAACAATGCCAAACAGGGAGGGTCAAAGGTTGGGAGGTACCCAATGTCTCTGTGACACTGATCCATGATGTGCACCATAGCCTTGCAGACCAGGCTATTCAGGCCTATAGGGAAATAGGTCCCGTGGTCCGTTGTGGTGCCACCTTTGTGGAGTGGGATAACTGTTGCTGTGCACCATTCAGGGGGCACTATGCCTGATGTGAGGCTATTATTGAACATGGTGCGTAGGTGAGGAGACAGAACGATCCGAAGTTCGTGTAAAACACAGCCTGGTATGTTGTCCGGTCCCATGGATGCTGTGATATTGCCTTTAAGAGGGATCTGCTAGGATGTTGCCAATATCAATTGTTTCTGTAATGTTCATGCCTTTGTGCTGTAACTCAGAGAAGATCTAGTTGATGACATTGAGGCTTTGTGGTTGTTGTTGGTATTAGTTGCATTATAGTTTTCGTAGCTAGCTTTGGGGGATCTTATAAGGGATCTCACCTTCTTACTGAGGCTGTCCAGGGATCTCCTCCATGCATGGTATTGTACTCTCATTTGCAACAGTGTCTTCCTCCTGTAGTACAATATGTTTATGGCAGGGGACCACCAGATTGGTTTAGTTAATTATGAGTACAGCGTCCTGGTTCTGTTTGGGATAGCACAAGCCATGCACTCCTGTAAGTGCTTAAAGAGTGCATTTGTGTAGGATTCAGCAGTTGTAACAGTACTATTCATCTGCATGGGTGTCATGACGTCCACCACGTCTGCCTTACGAAGCATGTAGTTGGCCTTGTAGACATATCAGACTGTGTTTCCCTTAATGGGGGGTAGGTGCGGGATGTGGATATCAACGGTGTTCAGCACATGGTCTGATCAGACCAATGAGGAGTTGGCTTCACGTGTGGAGCACCAGTCACTCATGTTGGTAATGACTAGGTCTAGGATATTGTTGCCCCTGGTGGGTGTGTGGATATGTTGAGTCAGGGCATTGGTGTTTATGAATTCCAGAAACCATTGAGCTAATGTGTTGGTACACAAGTAGTTTTCCCAGTTAATGGTGGGGTAGATACAGTGAGGCTTATGTGATGAGTGTGGTGTTGTGTGACTGTGTACCTTCTCCACATGACAGTCAGGGTCAGGCTTGGTTGGAGAGACCTTTACCTCCAGTTTGGCTAGATGAGTGCATCTCTCACAGGTTGTAGTGTTGGGTGGTAGGCGGAGAGGCTTGTCTGTGTACATGAGGCAATGTGTACATTGCCTCAAGATGTCCAGATTCATCTGTTAGACAGGTGAGAACACTGGCAATTGACTCTTGGACATGCCTGAATATAGAACTACATTCACCTAGATAAGTGAGGAAAGTGAGTACAACAGCTACATTACTCTACGCAAGTGAGAAAAGTATGTACAAAACCTGTTCACCCTTACCTGTAGGTGATGTGGAAGATTGAGTGCTATAGTAATCATTAGCTTACATACTGTTTACAAGTCCTGAACAAGTGTTTAGCATGACTAAGCAATCCAGATAGGGTCTTGGATAATATAAAAACACAACCCCCTCCCCCCAACAGGTACACAAGCATATATCCATGTACACCACAGGGCCCCTGTACCCACAACTATGCAGGTACAAACTGCACTCAGTCTGCATGGGACCTGCCCAAATCACAGGTTGTATCATACACATATGGCAAAACAAGATGCTCTCCCTGTACACATCATGTAAAACATAGCTCCATGTCAGGTTGTGTACACACTGAATGGTGCACACCAACAGGTATCACAACCCACAAAGGGGAAGACACCACTGATAATGGGAAGTACTGCACTACTACCCTGTTGAGTCTGGTCTGGAAGGCCATGAACCTTGATCACTTAAGTGATGTCAGCAGTACAGATGTAGATGACAGTATGGTTGATGTCACACTGCATATCATAACCTTGCCAGGTCATAGGACATCATCACCCATACTGTGTACCACCTACACTCAGTATACTAGATGTACATTCCTATGTCACAGGAGTGTTTTGCAACAGGACTGCTGGCAGAAACAACACTACAGAAGGTGTCTGAATAATACGTGATCATCACACCAGTGGCAGCTACAGTATGTCAGGGTTAATGAATTCTATTCCCCCTCACTGTAGTCCATACCTCACAGACAAACAGAAGGCATCTGCCTATTGAAGTATGCATATGACTATAACCTAGGAGTAGTAGCTGACTCGCATTTTCACCCCTATGTTAATAACCCTGTACCCATGAACTACTACCTAGGCAGTGGTCATCATAATGGACAAGTGTGTGAGGGATGCAGCTGGGCAGTTGTCTTTCCTGTGATAGCTACATCACCACACCTGTCAGGGAGTCGTATGTGGCAACCCTAATAATAATAGGGTGCCATTCGTGAATATAGTGATCATTGTCCAGCTATACAGACCACTCAAGTGACCCATATCAGATCACATATTTCCTTTAAGGGGTATTGGCCATGTGCAGATGGCCTACACCAGCCTTCCCATTCCCCATCTCCACTATGTAGCATGATGCATACCCTGAATAAATCCATGTCCAACCCAGTGATGTCAGACATGCTACACGTACTCATCCTGATCTCGAACACATACTTCATGGACATCCACCTACCACATGCTGGTCAGATCCTTGTCCCATACACTTGACATAGTCCTGCCATACTATGCATTCCTGTCCGTCAAAGCTGCACATTGCTCCCCTCTCAGACATGGTGTGATGACCACATGGTAACGCATGGTATATGTATCATTAACCCTGTGGATCAGTAATGTGGCACTGCTCCACCTGGCCCCACAGACCCACCTGTCGGCTACTGCCAGGTAACCTTTCATCCTAGATGCATACATGGCTCATGGCATATAGCCCACTAGTTGACTTTGACTGTACATGCCATAGTTGATATCCATCTCTGCAAATACCATCTGGCTAGCCAGTGTCCCATGTGTATCACATGTGCAACACAGGTGATACATGGCAGGATGTTGAATCACTGTACAGTGCTGGGAAGATGTATATGGCAGAACACATACATGTAAAACCTTATGTGAGCATGTCTGCAGGGTCACAGGTCATGTCTGTTAAGGCAGTGTAAGTCCTTACATGTGACATATACACTGCATCAAGGTCGACTGCATTAATGTGGACACATCCAGCCATGTGCTGATAGGTAGGAACACCAGTACAGGCAAACAGACATGCCCACATCAAGACAGCAACCACATGGAGTATGAGCAATGTAATCAGGTGACACACACACACACACACACACACACACACACACACACACACACACACACATATATATGGTGATAATATCCACTCAACATTGAGTGTCACATGTGTGTGACACAAACATGTCAGTGTCATGTAGGTTTGCAAATACAACTATTTAAACTGAATTAATGCGATACACATGTATGTTCAGCTGTAGCTCTGTATGTCTCTGAGGTACTGTGACCTGTCTCCATCATTATGTCTTCCAGGTATGCCTCGTGCAAGGCTTCCCCCTTTTACATGCTTGGAGGATGAGGCCCTCATCCCATACCTACTCGATAATCACGACATCCTGTTCAGCCATGTGCCACAGGATGCACAGCAGCGGGATGCCCGGTGGATGGAACTTCGCAGGAGGGTTAATGATGTGGGTGGCCACAACCGCACATACCAGCAGGTGAGCAGACACCGTACAGACCTCATTAGACGGGCGAAACAGCATGCGAATGCAATCGCCAGGGAACAAGGTGCAACATGTGGTGGACCACCAACCCAGCCCCCACTCACATGTACCGAGGAGCTACTGGCCAACCCAGGGACACCTGCAGAACCACATCCACAAGCCTTAGCCAATATTGTGGTGATGGGTATCTCTCAACCACTGAGCCTGGAGTTGCCTGGTAAGTCAGTACTGCACCTATAACAACTATATTCCATATAGCTGCATGTGTCACTGTACAATATGTAATGTAACATCATATGCAAAGCATGTATACACACATGCCACATACTGTAGTATGCTACTCTGTGTATGCACACATGTGCATACACCATAGTATAGTCTAATGTACTGTGTATGTGTTATGCACATTGCTCCCTGAAGCCTTTATACAGGGGTGGATTATGCTCATACTGCTGTGTTACTCCTATTTAGGTACCTCTGGCATTCTGCGGTGACAGCAGCCCCTTGCAGGTGAGAGTGTTATTATTTATCAGGAACCGTAATGCACAAATCTATCTGCCATGTGCAATATTACATGTGATTATCAAGGTCATATGCCACACATCAGGCAGGTGTACTGTTAACCTGTGCTGGTCCACATGGTGTAACACAGGGATGTATGCTAACCACTACTATGATTGTGTAATTTGCATGCCGTCTGCTATCACACATGCATGCTGTTGTGTGCAACCTAGGGATGTATGATAACTACCACTATTACTGTCTGCGCTGCATGCCGTCTGACATATCACATGCATGTTGCATGCCTTCTGTCATATCACATGCATGTGTGTGTCTATTGTATAGATTGTAATGTACAGTTCTTGTCTGCCCTCACAGGTGATGTAGGTGCATTGCCCTCCTGCGGTACATCAGATGTTAGTGTCCCCACAGACTCTAGCAGTGATGATGAACATATGATTGGGTCACAGGCAGAGTTGTCAGGGGCTGAAACTGTGCCATTGGTTGCCATTCCATCTATATCCACCTCATCCCCGCACACAGATCCCATACCTGCACATACCCCATCACCAGTGGCCATAGAGGAAGGACAGTTGGTGCGTGGTAGCTTGGAACAGGAAAGTGTGGGGGCTATGGAAGGTGTGCCTGCACACCATGGTCTCAGCCAAACTACTGGTGGTGCCCCACACAGGCATGCGGCCAGTGCTGCTCGTAGGAGGACCTCTGGAAAACATGCTCCTACATGACAGAGCACAGCAGCTGGTGTCACCAGATGCATGTTTCAGGCTGTAATGGAGGCACAGGCATGTACTGAATGGTGCAACAGAGAAGATCAGAGGCTACAGAGGGGTGCTGTCCATTCTTTAAACAACAGCATCCAGGCAATGGTAAATGCTCAACAGCAGATTGCTGATGCTTTGGATAGACAGTTGGGTGACATGGTTTGAGTCCTTGACCGTGGCATGAGTCTGTGTTGGAACATCTGGTAGGAGTGAGACATCGGGCATGTGGACGTAGGCCTGCTACATCACCTGTGTCAGGTCTATGTGTACGAGCTACCTCACATGCCCGCTCCCATAGTGGCGGTAGCAGCAGCAGTGCATCTGGTGCTGTGCTGTCCACACCACGACACAGCAGGCCATGTGGCCCGGGATGGTCCCAACAGGGACACGGTTCCAGTGGACTAGTGACATCAGACAGTACCCAATCTGCACCTCTGTCTGGTAGTGCCCGTGCAACCCCTGGCAGACACAGGTCACATGTCTGTGGCCGGACACCGTGAACTGTAAAACCTCGCCTGTACAGTCTGCAGCTGTCAATAATACCCCTGTGTAGGCCAGACACATGGGAGAACTGTGTGCAGACATACACGCACACACTGGGCACATATGTAGGGCACCACAACACACACATGCATAACATCCACACACACCCATTTAGATCAAAGGCCCAAACCCACGCACATGATGTCATCCAATGGTGCAGCCTAGGCCTCTGGCAAACATTAACACCCTGTGCATATGATGATGCCTGTGCCGCATCCCTGACATCCACACCATCGGTGCAGGGACATGCTCATATGGTCTGATGCACAGGGTGAACAAACTAGGATGATATGTGTAGTTTACAAATGTTGAGGACAGTTGACAGTCAGCAGATATACCATGTAGTACAGGTGTACAACACTGTTAACAGTATGTGTCTTGTGTAACAACAGTAAATGCATGTTGGTCATGTTGTTCTGCTATCCTTCTTCGGGTCTAATTGCAAGTGCCGGTGGATGTCAGTGTTTGCAGTTAAGTGTTTCATATGTCAATGTGGACTGCTCACAGGTATGTATGAATATACCAGCATTCACCATGTAGCTGCCACATACCAGTGAGAATGTCCCACGTTACAAACACGTCTACCGTTCCAAGAGCATGATAGCTGTGTATTAAGCTACTGTGGCCACAGACGTGACATCCATAAAGGGTGACATCACAGGTACAGTTACATGGAGTGGTGAGGTAAGAGAGTGGTCTAGCTGATTACAAAGGTAGAGGCCAGTGGGAATTGTGATGCCTCAATGGGAATCAGTAATACACATTCCCATGACAGGATGCCAACACACAACTGCACCCACACACTCCGGTATTGACACACATGTATGCACTGACACTGTAACACACACACACACACACACTCACGGCTTCACCGACACAGTAACACACACTCACACACAGTTGCTACTGGTGGGAAGAGGACCCCTGCGTATGTGCAAATCATCATTACAGTACTGTGCACCTACATGTCGCATCACAGAGAATACACATGTACAGGTAGTCAGTACGGCCTAAGATCGGGGACATCAACACGGATAGTTGAATGCATCGCCTGGATGGTGGGAGGGGTCCTATCAGTTCAGTATGGTAACATACATCCTCACCCAGGGACCAGTCAGCCCTACATACACACACTGTGGCATTCAGTAATTAATACACCTATGTCATGCACATACAGATAACTCACATGTGTGAGATACACACCCCTGCCTATGTCCTGCTTTATACATTGCAGTCTGCACAAATGTGTACACTAGTGTACCAGAGAGTGAGTAACAATTGAGATGTATTCCCCACAATACGTGACAAATATGAACACACACGCAACCATACATGCCAGTACTGTGAATCTCAGAACTGCCTACCTCATGTTATGTATGTCAGACATACAGCAGTATTGCATGTGTTACAAACTGTACTGACGCTTCCTGTGACAACAGTGTTGATATATGCACTGGGGACGTCATATCTATTAACAGGTGTCAAGTGATTTACCTTTGCTATCACCCTGACTGCTGTTTAAGTTGTGTTATATCCTTCAATGAACAAAACCATTGCTTACCGGTTACACAGGGTATTGTAGGACCACTTGTGACACACCTGTGAGCTGTCCACAGCAAACATCCATCTGCAAAGATGCCCCGCCACTTAATTATTTCAACACATCTGTCCATACCTGTGGTACATCTTTCTGTACATTCAGCATATCACCATATACAGTTGGCAATGTTGAGGCTGCATTGCAGCTGCATGATGCACTAGGATACATGCCACCTGCATACATCAGCAACTGCACACGCATGTTATCTGAACGTACAACACTACATGTACAGGTGTGTAGGTCCTACAATCCTGACATTTGGTCATGTTTGTAGGCATTGCAATTGGCGGATATGTGTAATAACATACATGACACATGGACTGCTGTATGATATGATGGGTGACCTGTACAGAGGGGATGTTACCTCTGTCAACATTGATATCACACCTTATGTACTGTTAGCATTCAGCAGACATGGACCTACATTCCATGTGCATGTGTGTAATGGCTGTAGCAACCTGTTTGCACAAAGGACTACAACAGCTATGCTATTTACAGGTATGTTGTGTGTGTGGCATGTACATACCCAGGGCAGGTACATGTATGTCATATCCATACATGAGAGTGTGTACTGGTGTACAGCAACAGACATCTGCTAATGGTGGACAGTACTGAGGGCCCTTGGTATGTGTACAGCCGACCTGGTCACAGACAGTGGTATCATTGCATCGCATAACACATGATGCAACTGTGTCAGTACATGTGTACCATCTACAGTTGATGTAGAGCTTAGTACAGTACACAGGTCAGGGGTCACATGGTGGTGTACTCGTCTGTCATACAACATGTATGGTTGCGTGGTGGTGGTCCAAGGGCATGGTGGTGTTTGCAGTTAACATCCTAGAATGCAGCATGTGACACTGTGTCCTGCACATGGCTCATCTGTGAAGCCTTTCATGGGGGGACCGGTCAGTACATGTGAGTGGCCTTTATGTATGTGGGTACACCACCTGGAGCGGTCCGTACTTGTGTTATGGCCCACATGTCTGGTTCTGAGGTATATGGTGGTAGTGCTAGGTTCTGAGGTATATGGTAGTAGTGCTATTGTGCACTACAGAGACATCAGCCAGGTGTTCCTCACTGCACAGATGTCAGTACTCCCCATTGTTGGATCTACAGTGGCCAGCTGTGAATATGGAAGCTACACATCTAGCACTGGTTAGCATAAGAAAAAAATGCAGTTGTCCTGTAGGTGTATGGGAGTTAACCTGTGTTTACGACATTTGCCTTGGAATGGCACTGTGTGGGCGGATGTGACTTGAGTAATATCCACACTCCCTTATATCATGGATGCATGTGATATGTGACAAAGGCCTGCCTACTGTCAGCCATGTCATCCCAGAATGACAGCTGATTTGTAAAAGACCAGTGTCAAATATATGCAGAGCAGTGTTCCCACTAACAATGACAACTACCAACACCAGAGCCCATTACAATGTGTTCTTTACGTCTACCTGTAATCGCATGGCCACTGTGGCCCTCCGTATTTAGCATCAGAGTGCATCCCAGTCAGCCATGTGCTACTAGGAGTATGAGCATGCCCAGTATATCCTTGTGTAGATGGACACATAGTAGTGCATTCCAACCAGCCCTGTGCTACTAAGTGTGTGAGCATGCCCCCTGTGCTACTAAGTGTATGAGCATGCCCAGTATATCCTTGTGTAGATGGACACAGTGCATTCCAAACAGCCCTGTGCTACTGTGTGTGAGCATGCCCAGTGACACCTTGTGTTGGTTATGTGCCTCTGTGTATGGGCATGGCCATTGTAACCCTGTATAGTGGTAGTAGTCGTCCATTCCACAGATGGGCATACTCCAGGTCAGGATGGATTCATACTTTAAACACACAGGTTCACAGGTATGTACATCTTAACTGCCAGCATCCCTGTTGATGTCCGCATTCCCAGATGGTCATAATGACAGCCTTGACATGTGTAGTCTGTGTGGCGTGATTTGTATATATGTAGTATTGTAATAGTAATCTGTAAATAGGCAGGTGTTCCGTACCCGACACTGGCGTGTGTGTGTATGTCTGTCCCAGTTTGCCAGTGGACTCTAAATTGCTTTTAGACTGGCCACACTCCATACATTTCTTATACCCACTGTTAGCAAGGCCGATGATGTCACCCATCTACAAATACACCTCTGGGAGGGCTGTGTCCCAGTAATCTTGGTAGCGTTCTGTAACTGCGTAATGCTGTAGTGTAATAAGGTAGTTAGGTCGGTGTTCTACTCCCACACTTGCCGTGTGTGCGTGTGCATGTGTGTGTCTCCCTGTTTGCCTGAGGACTGAGTAATACCTTTATATTGCTCACACTCTATACATTTCTTATACCCACTGTTAGCAAGGCCAATGATGTCACCCATCTACAAATACAACTCTGGGAGTGCTGTGTCCCAGTAATCTTGGTAGCGCATTCTGTAACTGCATAATGCTGTAGTGTAATAAAGTAGTTAGGTCGGTGTTCTAGTCCCACTTTTACCGTGTGTGTGTGTGTGTGTGTGTGTGTGTGTGTGTGTGTGTGTGTATGTGTGTCTCCCCATTTTCCTGAGGACTGAGTAATACCTTTATACTGCTCACACTCCATACATTTCTTATACCCACCACATGGGAGAGTGGACAGTGTGTAGGGGTGTGTTCATATCCCACCTGCGTCCACAGTAAGGATGAGTGCTGTAGAGTAGTGGCAGGTGGGGGGAACTATGGGTATGCAATTATGGATCCAGGCGTGCCAGGGTTGGATGGGCCGGTTCTAATGGACCGCCCCGTGGAGGTCAGCTAGGTCGTAATAGGTATATATATGCATACTCACATGCAGACAACAATATATGTTGAAGTACGAATTCTGTAACACATGCATTCCATTTGTTGACATAAATAATAGGAATGTGCCCATACAAACATCCACAGTACATGGAATAATAGGCTGTGCAGAAGAGGGACGGGTTGAATCACACTATCACATTCCAATTGCCATCAGTAATCCCTACATGAACATATAGCGACATCTGTCCGCTGTATAACGTGCTACATACCGATTACAAGATAACTGGAGTGCGTCGGCGTTATAATGAATAAGGCACTAGTATGCTGGTGAAGCATATGAACACCATTACGCATGTGGAAGTGCGTATGAGCGGGGAATGTATTGACACACTGATGTACATGTATATAATCTCATATATATATATATATATATATATATATATATATATATATATATATATATGTATATATATATATATATATATATATATATATATATATACATATATACACATATGAGACAGCAAGACATGAATATACATGTATGAATACATATGCAGATATGTCTGTATATATTAATGTAAATAGATATATATATGTTACAGTAAATATACACATATATATATATATATATATATATATATATATATATATATATATATAGATATATATATATAGATATATATACCTAGGTTATGTTACAGCAATTATGGGTAACATGTTTAGACCGGGCATATGTTGGTGGGAGGTCCACTCAACAAACATCTACTTATCACCCACCCCAGCTAGGCCTGTGAGACACGCAATAAAGGTAAATATAACACTGGTTCCCAGACCACCAGCAGGAAACTACCAGTGGGAGAGATCTACAAGGTCTGCACTTTAAACATGGACAGCGACGTCCCTTGCGGGACACCAAAAATTTGGTACCTTCAACCAATGGGGGAACACCATTATGACCAGGATGTAGCTGTACACGGAACAGTAGGTTGTGCAAGCCTGATAACACATGGGTTGACACAACGTACGACATGTGTCCTGACACGGGGAGAGTGGGCAGTGTTGTAGGGGTGTGTTTATATTCCACCTGCGTCCACCTGTGCCCACAGTAAGGATAAGTGCTGTAGAGTAGTAACAGGTGGGGGAACTATGGGTATGCGATTATGGGGCTAGGCGTGCATGTGTTGGCTGGCAGACACATATTAGGACCACCACGTGGGTGTATGTAATATTCTGATGTGGGTATAACAGACGCCCATGCCTCCCAAACTATAAAAGCACATCTAGTGGACAGTCCATAAACCACTGGGGGATACATAGGGACCATATCATTGAACTGTCCCTGATTACCTGGGACGTCCGTGATTATGAATCAGAATCCTAACACAGTCTCAATTAAATCATCCTAGAACTATTGATATTAGGAGGAAAGGTGACGGAATACACGTAATGAATAATGACAACCTGTAAGAGTCATAAACTGCATGCACCTCAGAAAATGTGTATGAATACATATGTGCTCTGTGTCCGTCAATGTGTCAGGTTAATAGCACCAACCTTCTAAATGTGTCCCTGAGGTCGTAATGCAGAGTCCCTGATTCAGTGTTTATTCTTCCCCATTCGTATGAGAGGTGTGATACTGAGAGAAAGTGCATGTTCTGCTGACTACCTTAGAAGATTGATAGAATAAAAGGTATGGGGTTACCACCTGTCCACATTTGCGAGGGACACTCCCCTGTGGCCAGTTGTGTCTTGTATAATAACTGTAATTAAGGCAAATGTCCTGTGATTTAGGGCAAAGACTACCTATATTGTCTGTAGTAGTAGCATAAAACAATTATGTTCCTCTGAAACACCTAAATGTTATAGGTAACAGTATAAGCAACTATAATGCTACAAGAGTAACCTTTTATTTAGGTGAAACAGTGAAGTACACCCCTTTCTACTGGCTGTGGGTGTGTTGCCCTGCAAAGTCTGACGTCTGTACATACAGGTCCTATAGGGTTGCCACCTTTCCAAATGGCCAGAGTGGGACATATTCTGTAGAAATGTCAGATATTCCAGGACTAAACATACCTACAGACATGCATAGTACATGATTACACTTATTTGCACAAATAAAAGCTTAATCTAGTTGCATTTGAATTGCTTATGCTACTTCACATAACATATAGAAGTGTCCTATATAAAATAACTGTTGTATGCAATCATTAATGAAATGTAGAATATAATAAAGTCCTGTAATTTGGACATGTGCTATGTCTTGATTATTTTCGCACTGTCCCTCGCAAAGTGGGACAGGTGATAACCCTAAAGTCCTACCTTGACCAATTGAGAAGGTGGCAAACCTATAATAGGTATGCGGTAGCATGACCCGTCCGACGGATGTGGCTACTACAACCCAACTACTCGTTTGTAATGCAGGGTTTCGGTTCCCATGTATCAGCTGGATGGGAGCAGAGTGTATGCGTAACACACAAATATGATTAATTCACTGGACAGGCTGCTGATTCCGTACAGTCGAACGCCATGCCTTCGCCTAATGGGCAGCCATTCCCAATACTGTAGTCATGTAGTCCGATGTGATAGGCATTACATGGTGGGAGCAGATTGTAAGAGGAACACACAATTATGAATGATTCACTGGACAGGCCGCTGATTCCGTACATTCAAATGCCATGCGGTTGCCTAATGGGCAGCCATTCCTGATACTGTAGTCAGGAGTGGCCTTAGGTCAACTGGTGCCCTAGGCAGAGGGCACAACGGCACCCCCCACCACACCACCCAGTGTCCCAATCCTGGTCTACCTACACCAAATAAATACTGGTAAAGTGCACCCACTAAAGCGGTGCCCTAGGTGGCCGCTTAGTTGGCCTATGCCTAAGGCCAGCTATGACTGTAGTCATGTAGTCCGATGTGATAGGCATCACAAGATATGCCTAAGAGGAACACATGAATATGAATGAATCTCCGGACAGGCCACTGATTCCATACAGATGAACGCCATGCCGTCGCCTAATAGGCAGCCGTTTCCGATACTGTATTCATGTATTCCGATGTAATAGGCATCACATAGTGGGAACACATTGTATGAGGTACACACAAATATGATTGTGTCACTGGACAGGCCTCAGATTCCGTAGAGCCGAACGCGATGCTGTCACCTAATGGGTGGCCAATCCCGATACTGGAGTCATGTAGTACAATGTAATAGGCATCACAAGGTAATATTGTGGTCCTCGCTCACACCCAGGGGTGTGAGTTACAGATGCAAGCACCAATGCCGGTGCATTAGCAAGTGCGGGAATGAGCGGGTGTAAGCGTGTTTGGCTGCCAGTATGTGAGTATTGCATTGGTTAAGCAATGTAGAGGCTAATCGAGCGTAAGAGGCTGTAACCAGAGGATATCATACAGCACGGTCATTCAACAGTATAGGAATGTATCCCATCATGTGGAAGTACATGTGAGTGTTTATGTCCAGTATATAGGTATATACATATATAGAGATGTAGCAAGGACATGCCATGTGGCAACAAAGCATTACAAATGAATGAAACGGGAAACACCAGCGACGCCTGTATTATGTAGTGGTGTTGCTCTATGTGATCACAAGACTCCCTCAGACAGACAATAGTTGTACATTGGCAGTATACATCACTCTGTGCATGTAATGTACATTAACACAACAGTACCTGTCCAATCATTATGTGTGAAAAGTACTCCTGCAATGTGCAACATCATCATCATGATAAAGGTAAATGGGGTAACCATAAAGGGACCGGTAGTGTTTTGTGTACAATGGGGTCGTCCTCCTCATGTATACCTGAACCATGTAGGAGTGATGTGCATACCAGGACCGTGCACCTGAGGGACAGTGGTGAGGATAACAGTAGTATGTTATAATGCATATTACAAGGGTTTCATGTGTCCAGTGGGCATGTGTGTGTAATGGACAGCTATGTATAGGGCAGATGGTGTCCTAGGAGCAGAATGGCCTTATGTGTCCGTAGGTGAGGGTCAGATGTTGGGGAAGGAGTGTAGGTATGGCCGTGGAGGATAGGTAGGAGCACAGAAATGACAGCATACAGGGTTGGTATATGACACATGTGGGGGGCGGGGTACACCTTGGATGGGGATAGGTCTTCAGCATTCAAAAGCCCATGGGAACAGTGGGACGGAGGTCTCCAGTCATGGGCAACTGCCACTGCACCTACACAGCTGCAAAGGAGGCAGTGCTGGGGGCTGTCCAGGACAGGCAGCATCACCCTGTAAATGTGACACTCTGCCCTTGAACTGGCATATCTGTCTTCGTAACCCCTTAGGGAGCCACCTACGAAACATGTCTGGGACCGCACAACTGCAGATATGTACCTGTCTGGTCCCACTCCCAAGGAGGACATGCTCCATCCTCAGTGGTGGAGCCACCAGAAGGTGGTGCATAGCCAACAGAGGTTGATGTTAATAGCTGGGCCCCAGATGTGCTAGTGCCTGGTGCCATGGTCAGCGGAAGTGGGACAAGAGGATCTGCCGGGACCTACCAACCCATTCGGCCTATGGTGTTGCATTTTAACCCACATATGGCTTAGTGATAGACAACAGCATACAGGATTACCTACGACAGTATGCATAGATATCACCAGCAACCCAATAGATTGTATACATCTGCAGAGGGAGCACAACACATGCATATATACCGCATGACAACTGTACAATGTGTAGTAGACATGTGACCGCAGCTATGAACAGTTGCCCATCATTGGCTTGTCACTGGGAATCCCACACAGTGTCAGTCATACCACTGTCTCATGTCACACATGTCCAGTCAGGGATGCAATGGCAGTAACACATCCCTATCATCATGTACTGTCTGCAATCCCCACATCATGCTTCTGCTGTGCACATAAGTGTGTTCAGTGTGTAACACAGGAAACAAATGGTTGTACACACTGACCTGTTCACAGATGGCCCTACAGATGGGGTTCCCTCATGAACAGAGTACTGTCATGTCTGTATTTTAACATGCAGAATAGCCATTACCACACACATGTTAAACAGGCAGTAGTCTCAATGCAGCATAGCTACACTTACATGCTGTAGTTGTGTGGCACATCACCCTCCTGTCATTAGGCTATTTCCCACTGTTGAAAATGATTGAGGTACATCCAGATATCATCTGCGATGCCACGTCAGAACACCACATCCAGGTACCACTCACAGCAACTGTCATGGCCAGATAATAACATCTTTCCCTAGATAGTGTACTGTGTTTATCATGCGGACGGCTATAGGAACACCATCACAGCTGTACCACATGCAATCAGCTAGAGGAGGACTGCAATAGGTGCAGAGGCCATCACCTGACAATTTCCATCTGTTACAATACACATGCTGCTGCTGTGCAGGTGTACACCTTCACATCCACCAGAGAGTGTGTGCGGGACAGGCAATGTACACCAGGGAAGGGCTTGGAGACTTCACCATAATCTGCCACATGCTGAATAGTACAGGGTCAAACCCCTGACTACTCATTACTATTACTACATGTGCCACAGAGGCGGCATGTTGCAGTGCTGTAAGAACATGTGTGTAGGTGAGTGAGTGCCATCTGCAACAGATATAGTAGACATACATTAGGTGTGGCACACGTCAGTCCACATGAATGGATGCCATTGTCACCACAACCACACTCTAATGGACACTCATTGACACCTTTGCCAGGGTGGCAAATACACAATGTAACTACTTAGTTTGCCACACCGTAGTAATGCACAGGACCACATGCACCACAGGGGATATCTGGAGGTTAAATGGGCTAGGCCATGTGAAAGTGCTTGACAACTGGTGGTATGCCAACAAGGTTTATACTGGGAGTGACTGTGGCTGGGAGCATCACAACCCACATGCAGATACAGGGTGCCAGTACTGTCATGCAGGTATGCATTGCTCCATGGGTGTGTAGTGTTTGGCTGTGCAAGATGGCTGTACCAGGCTGGGTGAGGGGTAATCCTTGCCATTGCATCACCCGATAATGGTGTGCAGTGCAGGGGTGTAGTGTCTACAATGTCCCACACAGATGGGTACTGCAATATCTGGCCTGACATCGTGGTTACCAATGTGTAGGGCCATAGCTTTGCAATGCATGCCATGTCTGTGTTTGATAGTCCTTCACATGGACATTGCCTGGGATGTGCATGTCCCACAATACTGTACAGTGACATGTACAGGTGTACCTGGTTTGGCAGACACATGTAGTGTACACAGCCTGTTATACCCCGATATGCCAATACTGGCCTGTTGTGGTGAAACCTGCTTACAGTGAGCAGGTCGGCCCTGCGCCTGCATGTATAGAATGGACAGGTATTCCATGGTGTCAGTGGCATGGGTCCATACAGGGCACATGTGTACAGCATTGTCTGGCCTTAGTGGATCATGTATGATGGCACCACATATGTTGCAGCCATTCAGTGTGGAACATAGTGAAAGCACAATGTCCGCATATATGTGCCAATTGTTCCGCTGTACAGGGTGCCATGTCCTCTGCAGGCCACTGCAGTCACACCATGCCTACTATCTGTCCTCAATGTGCATGTTACTAGCAACATAGTGGGATATCCTAGGCAAGGTTGTATGTGCATGGCACATGGGTGCAGGACATATACCGGGTACTAGTAGGGCTGCATACTTAGTTCACCAGCCCTTTTGCCAGATGTATGGGTATGGCTTGCCAACACAGTGCTGTGGCTGACCGACACCTATACTCCTCGTGAGGTGGCCAATGTGTCATAAGACGGATACTATATAGGAAAACTACAGAACCCGCTCCCAAACATGTCCAATGATAAGACAATCACGGCCACCTCTACACAGGCTCCGACAGACAAACACACACTTGCCATGTCCTGTATACAAACCCCTACCATATCATACTGCAGCAACATGCGTTTAGGGCACGCACCACAGCAAATACTACAAAGCACTGTACTTGTCTCATGCAGGCAGACACACACACACACACACACACTTGGCATGTCTGGGATTAGAACACCGACCTAACTACTTTACTACACTACAGCATTATGCAGTTACAGAACACGCTACCAAGATTACTGGGACACAGCACTCCCAGAGGTGTATTTGTGGATGGGTGACATCATCGGCCTTGCTAACAGTGGGTATAAATATATATATAAATATATATATGTGTGTGTGTGTGTGTGTGTGTGTGTGTGTGTGTGTGTGTATACATACACATGCATATACACCTACATGCTCATTTACATTTCCCATACCGTTGAATCACCGCCACCTACCATCGCGCATACATGCTTGCATACCCGCTTACGTCTCGGGTTGCCACCTTTTCATATGGCCAAAGTGGAGCATTTTCGGGACATACATCAGACTTTATAGGCCGACACATACCCACGGTCAATACAAACATTAGAACTTTACTTATTTCCCTAAATGAACGCTTATTCTTGTAGCGGTTTGTTTGCTTCACCTGTTTCTTGTAACTTTGAGTATTTCACATAAATAACTGTTTTATGCAACTGTTACATGATGTATGGGACATATTTCCTACTATCACATGACATTTGCCATTGCATTATATTTGGTCTGGACACAACTAACAAAAAAGGGACTGTCCCTCACAAGGTGGGGCAGGTGGTAACCCTACTTACGTCTGCTTTACAGCACCTTAAGCACTCTATATCCAACTGCCACTATGCAAATGTGTAAGGTATATATTCCCGATAATGCACGTGGGGAGACGTGCATCACGGTCAGGTGTTTAATCCCGGGTCGTAGGTTCTGCAGGACTGGTGGAGGCTGAGTAGTCTTGTGGACAGCTACTGCTCATACAACTTGTGCCCAAATGTATACAGGACTGGACATTGTGTCGTGACACCAAGTCTAATGTTTAGAACAGATACATATCCCATGAGGGATATCCAAAATTGTGGGGAACGATGACCATCTTTGCTTTACGGCTGTAAGGTAGGGTTATACATGCAAGGGATACATAGTTTGCAATCCTGAGAATGCCTAGGGTGAGACTGCCTACTAGATATGGGTAGGGGTCACTATGTGCAGATATGGCCACTCCTATCTAGCAGCCCGAGTATGGTTGGTTTTGGTGGATGTTCAGGAAGGGGGGGTGTGCTGTGAAGGGGATGATGGGTATTCAATTATGTATCCAGGTGTGTTGGGGTTGGATGGCTCAGTTCAGGCCAGACCATTATGTGGGTATGTGCTTGTAACATTTCTGTACATGTGTATTGCACATTTTAATGTTCAAATGTTTGTGGGATTGTATTGCGGATGTGTATATTTGTTCTTTGGTTATCTTCCTGATTCACATACTGCTCCCTCGTAGATCTCCAGTTCACCTATTGTGCATCCAACCCAGTCTCCCACTGGCGATATATTACATTACCAGTCACCCCCCACCCCCATATTCCACAATCAACATTCATCCCTTCTCTAGTTGATGGCCCATGGCACAGTCAACAGAACACATTGTGTACACTACATATCTCTGGGACCAATATGGTTGTGAGGTCTACACTAACATTTCAGATCAACCACATGCTGTACGTCACGCACATAGGTACTAGCAAATACTTATCTTTCATGACATGGTAGGTAGACCCAGGTAATACTCGTTCATCTATGGGCCATCCTGGCAAGGACATCTTGAACCACGAATGGGCAGATATTGGGCGAATGCTCTGACCATTGGTAGGGTTGCCACCTTTTCATATGACCTGGATGGGACATTTTCCTGGCACACATCTGAGTTTACAGGCCAACATATACCCACGGTCATTACAAAGGATAGTACTTTAGTTTCATGCCTACATATAAGTTTTTATTGTTGTGGCGGTGTAGTTGCTTATTCTGTTTCGTTTACTTGCTTATTCTGTTTCTTGTAACATATAGGTATTTTATATATGGACATATGTACCGTATGGGACTATTTCATAACATATGGAACATAATTATGTCCTACCATCGCAGGACATTTCACATTTATTATAAATTTGGTATGGACATACCTGCCTAGTGGGGGACTGTCCCTCACAATGTGGATCAGGTGATAACCAATACCATTGGGCTAGGCTTGGCAATTGGCGGCGCACTAACACGATGTGTTTCGCTTCCACTTGGTATAACTAACGACACTACAATGGAATACGGGCACAGGGTTTTAAATATCTTTGTTCGAGGGACTCAATATTCAGCTATGTGCCTTTGTGTTTACTTCTTATTGTGGTGTTTGCAAGTTGTCTTGTATGCTTTGCATACATTTCAGTATCCACAGACACTGACAGGAGTGATTACTATTGGAGGCAGGCTGTACTAGTCAGCATTTTAGGTTGCGCGTATGCAGCCGACATGATCACACCTCCGTGCAGCGCTTGGACACACCCCCTGCACTCGTACACATTTCCTATGCACATGGCCATTACAGTAGCGTGCCTTCACTAATATGCATGTGGTGTTGCTGCACCATCTCTATGCTGCACGGTCGGCACAAGGCTAATGCCGTCCTTGCGCCAAGCTTCATGAATCCCAGGGATAGTTTTTTTATCTATTAATTCCAGAAAACCATAGTATTTATATATATATATATATATATATATATATATATATATATATATATATATATATATATATATATATTTTGATTTATTTTACATTTGTTGACCGGGAATGTCTGACTAAGCCGAAGCCCTTTTTCAGCAGAGACCCGGGGAGAAAAGCTCCCGTAAATAGATATAACATTTTGTCATTATTAACAGGTATTATACAGGTGGAATAAGGCAATCAGCTAGCAAGCTACAAGAGAATTATTGAGAATATACAGATTACATTTTGTCATAAATACAAGTATAATATATAGAATAAAACAAGAGAAATACAATATCATGTAGCATTGAAATGTTATGAGATATATATATATATATATATATATATATATATATATATATATATATATATATATATATATATATATATATATGATGGATTCTTACTTTTTGGGAGGCCTTGGGAAAATATTTCTCCTTATATTTTAGTATCAACCATAGAAAACATAGATTCCAAAATAATAAGGAAAAACAAGACTCTTTGTGAAGAATTTTAGGCAAATTACTGGTTAAAGGTGGCATGAAAAACAAGGTTAGAGATGAACAGTTGTGCCATATTTGTCATGCTGAGGAAACCCTTTCACATGTTTTTTAGACTGTTCTAGAACTTAATTATTTTGTCAAATGCTTTTGTGTTGTTAAAATGTTGGTTTTCTTTTTCCTGTCACATTAGATATAATTCTGTACAGATATTACTACAGGTCTTTGATGTATGTTTGACAGCTGCATTTTTGTTGGGGTATTATGGCATATTTAGTTAGCAAGATGTGAAGAATTATTGTTTTGGATTGTATTTTGATATTGGGAAAGGTAAGGAATGGATGTGGAGGAAAGGCTGGGTGAATATATGTCTATGTTTCTCAAAATGATATTGTTGGATTACTGGATTTGTTGTTTACTGTAATACTTTTTACTGTGTTTATATTTTTAACCTTGTTGATTTTGTTATGTGATGTTCTTACTTGTTATAATAAAAGTTTCCTACTCCTTTCAGTAGGCACCATGGGATCTTTTACATCCACCTGAACTATTGCCAACTCAAGCAGATGGGACCTCAGTTTAATGTCTCAGCTGAAAGATGATTTATTACGTTTCTGAATAACTACTTTAAAAAAAGAAAGACTATTTTCAGCTCATATTCAATAGAATGTTTAACTTAATCATATATTTTGATTTCATAAACATGATTAGTGTTTGCATACTCACGGGCTCCCTTGGTTAGCCTATCTAGCAATCTTTGGGCCTGTCTTCTATTATAATTGATCTCTTCAGCTACACATAGATGAGCAACAGGGATGTATGGTTGTTTACCTATTATATAGGTATATGCAGTTAACAGATATGATACACTTAGTAAATAGTACAGTAGGACTTGATACACTAGATACACACTCCTAACAAGCAGGAATGATTTAAGTTTATTCACTGACAATTTCTTAAGTCATATTACTATTTCTCATTAACTTTGTCTACTGCAAGTAAAAGTTGAAGGATGTCATGATTTCCCATTTTTTGATTCCTTTGTTTGGTGCCAGCCTGTCTGGTTGGGGGTACATCTCACAACTTTTGCAGAGGTACATGTTTCACTTTAATTGTCTACTTTGTAGAATGCCTTGCATAGTTTACCTTTGCTTTCCTGAAAATAATCAAAATAATCAAAAGTAGCATTAAGGAAGATGCTCCTTAATTTGTGAAAAATAATTTGAACACTTTAGCCTTCATTAAGTTGTATGCAGGTCATTCAGTTGTTAATTTGCCCTCACCTCAACTGTGCCTGGGGTATGGTGGCCATCTCTGTAAAGATAGCTTGTACATGCACGAATTATTCTATTCTGGAAATAGCGGAAGTCTAACAAAATTAGAACATTAAAATGATTTGGGGACTACACTGAACAATGCAAAAAAGCTTTACACATGTTATAGAAATAATCTTTTTAGTAATATTTAGTAATAATTACCGTTTATAAGTGTGTGTATGCGTGCATGCTCATATCTATAAAAAAATATATATATCTATCAAATGTACATGCATGTACATAATCTTATATATATATATATATATATATATATATACATATACACACACATATATATATATATATATATATATATACATATATATATATACACACACACACATACATATATGTAAACATGTGAATGTATGTTTATAAATATAAATATCTTTACTTGTACATTGTAGAGTAGTGTGTGTATATAAATAAAGCAAGGCGACAGCATGTTTTTTGGCAAAGTACTGTGTTTTGGCATAACTACTATTTCACATTGTATTCAGGGCATAACTAGAGTTATTCGAACTATCTCAAAGTTTGTAAAAGTGCTTTCAGTGTGTGCTTATTACTGTGCATTTATTCCAAAGAGTTTATTTGTGTGCAAAGTGCAACTATTTTGTGAAGTACAGTTAAAATACAGCCATTTCAAAAAGTTTCTTGTGCTGAGTGCGTCTATTCGCAAAGTGCCACCATTACAGAGTGCTTCTTACACTGTAAAGTATTATTTGGCAAAGTACAGACATTTTGAGAAAGTTTCAGTGTGCTGTGTACTGTTTATTTGCAAAGTGCGGTTACTTTGAAATGTTTCTTACTCTGAGCTTCTTCAGCCCAGTTTATTTGCATAGTGCAGTTGTTTTGAAATGTTTCTTACACTGATAAGAGGTGATTTCTTACAGTACAGTGATATGAAGAGTATCACAGTGCCTGAAAGTGTTATTTAGCAAAGGTCAATTATTCAGAGGCTTGTTGTGCTATTGGGCATAGTTACAAATACTGGCATAAATTTCTGGCATGTGTGTGTCTTCTTGCATACTTCGCTGGTATGTGTTACTATGGCAGATGGATTTCGAAAACCATCACCACTGGTGTTTGATCAGCATATTGAAGAGAATTGGAGAATATTTGAGCAAGAGTACAATATTTTTATACAAGCAGCTTATTCTGACAAAGATGCATGCACCAGGGCATTCATTTTGCTAACCTAGCTGGGTCGGCCATTGAAAGGGAGTGTTCATTTGAGTATGCACCAGCATTATATGAGGGAGAAGATGAAAACCATCATACTGTTGCACAGGCTGAATCAGTGGAAGACCCTGAGTGTTTGAAGTGCAAATTTGGGGAAATGTGTAACCCCCAGACAGATATTACATTTAGGGAGGCATTTGTTTTACACAAGAGGAAACTTTTGCAGCTTATATAACTGACCTGAGAAACAAAGGTAAAGTGTGTCAGTGTGGTGACTTAAAAGATGAGATGATATAGGACAGGCTTGTATGGGGTATTAATAGCATTGCAGTGAGAAAGATTTTGCTTCGTGAAAGTGATTTAATACTGAGTATAGCTACTGAGATTTGTCAAATCCATGAAATTACAGAAAGGCACACAAGTATGCTTGCAAGTGATAAGAGCGTGGTTTCAGCAGGCTCCAGAGCAAATGTAGATAGCATGCAACACATGGCTAGCAGACGCAGGCCTAAGCACATAGCAGCTGCAACCCCTTCAGGTTTTCCTGGGAGATCCCGTAGTTTTCCAGCAAGTTCTAAGTAAAGGGCATCCTCAGTGCAGTATAAGGGTGAGTCAGCAAAACCCAAATCCAGCTTTATTGTTAACGGTCACAATTGTGGTGCCAGTCATGAGTCTAAAAGAGAAGAATGCTTAGCATTTGGTTAGCAATACAAGTGTAAAAATGGAACAATTTTCCAAAATTTTGTAAATCAAGTAAGCCTCGCACACTTATAAAGGAAGGTCACTCGAAAAAGCAAGTTGATCATATAGAGAGCTGCATCTCTACTTTCTATGTAGATGGTGTATCAGTAACTGGTGAAAAGGTTGACGCAGTAAATTTGTTGGCAAAGAATGAAGTGCTTTGCAATGTCCAGATTAATAGTAAAGCCAACGAACTTAAAGTAGACACTGGCTCAAAGTGTAATGTTATGTCAGTAGACACATTTTCTAAGGTGAGAACTGGTGAACAACTGAACGTGGTTAGTTGTGCGAAACTTGTTGCTTATGGAAGTGAAGAAATTTAAACCGAAGGCTCAGTAGTGCTTTCATGGTATTTGGCTAGGAACTGCTACAGCTTATTATTCTATGTAGTCCAAAGACCTGTGCATTAGTGGGTCTCAGAGACAGTTTGAGAATGAATTTGCTTTCTTTTACCAAAGAAGTTCATCATATAAGCACACATCCTAGTTCCAATTTTACTGAAGCTATTTTCTCAGAGTATGCTGATGTTTTCGATGACAAGTTGGGCAAACTTCCAGTTGTGTATTCTATGAAGTTAGACCCAGTGTGCAGTCCAGTGGTCAGAAGAGCAAGAAAAATTCCGATAGCTATGCAGGATAAAGTCAAAGCTCAGCTGGACAAAATGGTACAGCAAGGTGTAATTCATCCAGTTACAGAACCAAATGAATGGGTGTCATTCATGGTAGCAGACCACAAAAAAGGCTCAGATGAAATCAGAACATCTATTGACCCAAGAGATTTGAACAAAGCATTAAAGAGACCACGTACAATTGAGGAAGTCACAGCCCTAATATCAAATGCCACTGTTTTTTTCTGTCTTAGATGCAAAAAGTTCATTTTGACAAGTGATGCTTGATTGCAAATCATCATTACTGACTACTTTC
Organism: Protopterus annectens; assembly: GCF_019279795.1. Lineage (NCBI taxonomy): Eukaryota > Metazoa > Chordata > Ceratodontiformes > Protopteridae > Protopterus > Protopterus annectens. The sequence goes on from NC_056733.1 coordinate 1,256,942,830, forward strand.
AGCACCCCATTTGGCAAATATAGATTCCTCAGGATGCCATTTGGAATAAATTCTGCAGGTGAAGTCTTTCAGCGTGCAAAGGAGCAATTTTTTTCAGGCTATCCATGTGCCATAATAATAGATGATTTATTGATTGGAGGCAATGGTGAAGCAGAGCATGACAGAAACCTAAAGAAATTCTAGACAAAACACGTGAAGTGAACTTAAAGCTTAATTCTCTGAAGTGCAAATTCAGACTACCAGAAGTTACATATGTAGGTCATTTATTTACTAGCACTGGCTTGCAACTAGACCCATCCAAGCAAGCAGCCATTCTTGAGATGCCAGCACCAGATAATATTCAGGCTCTACAATGGTTTCTTGGTATGGTCAACTATTTAGGCAAGTTTATATCAAGACTTCAGTGAGCTGACAGCCCCTTTGAGAGAGCAGACATGCAAAAATGTTATATGGTTTTGAGTGGAATAGCACCAGAGAGCATTTGAAGACCTTAAGCAGAAAATTGTCACCCCACATACATTAAGATACTATGATGTCAATAAACCAGTAACTCTTTCCTGTGATGCTTCAAAATTTGACCTTGGCGCAGTTATTCTTCAGGAGGGGAGACCAGTAGCCTATGCATCTAGAACTCTTACCCAAACTGAAATGCAATATATTCAAATTGAGAAAGAACATTTGGCAATAGTATTTGCATGTTCAAAGTTTCATGATTATATCTATGGTCGAGCTATTCAGACTGAAATTAATCACCATCCTCTAGTTACTATTCTAAAGAAGCCTATGTATTCACCTCCAGCGAGATTACAAAGAATGATGCTCAAATTGCAAAAGTACAACTTCAAAATGGTCTATACAAAAGGCAAACTTCTTTATCTGGCTGATACCTTATCCAGATTGCCCAGAAATACAACAGAACAGCTTCATGCAGAGAATTTTGACTTTGACGTCATGGAAATGCATAATTTTTCCACCATGAGACTTGATAAGCTGAGAGATCATACAAAGACTGATCCAATTTTGAACAACTCAACCACTACATTAATGTTGGATGGCTGTCAAAGCAATGTAGTGTATCACTTGAAGTGCAAACTTATTTTCCTTACAGAGATGAGATGTTGATGGAAGATGGCATTATTTTCAAAGGTCCTAGAATTGTTGTTCCTGCTTCCTTACAACATGAATATATCCAGATTTTGCATCATGGTCACCCAGGTTCCGAATCTACCAAAAAAAGGGTGACAAAACAGTATTTAGGCCTTCTCTACTAAAAGACATTGGTAAAGTACTTTCTTCTTGTTCAGTATGCAATAGTACTAAACCGCATTTGCAAAAACAACCACTTCAGCCAAGTCAAGTTCCTGAACTACCTTGGTCAACAGTAGCCACTGATATATTCGAGTGGAACAAACAGCATTACTTAGTGTTGGTAGACTCTTACTCAAACTGGTTTGAGATTGATTTGCTGCCTAACCTAACACCTACTGCTGTTATAACCAAGTTGAAATGTCATTTTTCAGTCCATGGTAGTCCACACAAAGTTATTTCTGCCAATGGCACCCAATTTACCAGTCAGTTGTTTCAGAAATTTTCAAAATAATGGGAATTTGTACATGTTACTAGTAGTCCAGAATATCCGCAGTCAAATGGACTAGCTGAACGTGCAGTACAGAGTGCAAAGCAATTACTTGAGAGGTCAAAGCATGATGATACCAATGTCTTTTTGAATTTACTTAATGTCAGAAACATACCCTGTGATGATATACTTGGCTTGCCTGCTCACAGATTTCTGTCTAAGCAAACCAGAACAACATTGCCTATTGGTGTCAGTTTGTTGAGCCTTAAAGCTAAGAACAACAGGACAATTAAAGTCCAATTATTCAGAAAGCATTCTTTCCAGAAGTCCAGCTATGATAAATTTAGCAGATTTCTTTGTTCATTAAAAGAAGGAGAGACAGTGAGGATACAAATGGCAAAAGGTTTTGACCAGATTGGTCAAGTAATAGGTATATATACTGAACCGAGGATCCTACTTTGTAGAATCTGAGGGTGTGGAGTACAGGAGAAATTGCAGACATCTTCTTCCTGTATCAGAATCGATATTGCAGCATTGTTCCTGTGATACAGACTAGATCTCAGAGTAATCCAGACAATGATCCTGCTGCAGAACGTGTCTTAACTTCTACTTCCATTCCTGATGATGTTCCTGATGTCCCTAAAGTTGAACATTCAGCAGAGACAGTCAAGTTGCTAGACCTAATTCTAATTTCTATGTCACATGATTTGGTTGTATTTCCAGACCTAGTGTAAAGTACTATTCGCTGAATTTACTAAGGGCTATGAAATAGTTGCCCAAAGCACAATGGACAACTACAGAACTTTGCCCTTTTCTCCACAGTAGTGTGATTTCAGAGTTGGTATATACAGATGTTTTTCGTGTTTCACTGTTGCAGTCATCACACTTGGGTTATCTTGCCAGGGGTAGCCCTCAGTCGGCCCGAATACCAGAGGCTTAGTATTTCTGCGTCGGTTGCTGTCGCTCCAGGACTGACGTCAGGTCATCAGTGGTATAAAATCAGGCAGCTCACGCCATTACATCAGTCTTTCTTGCTGAGGAGCCCGAAGCATAGGCAGTTCGCACGAGTGCCGGTCGGCCACTACCTGAGTTTTCGTTTCCGAATTGAAGTTGAAGTCTTCTAAAGCTAAGTACCCCATTGGGGGTCCTTTTTTCTTGCTCTAATTGATGTCAGAAAAAGTTAACAATTGTCTCGCCTGTGGAAAGCAAATACCACACTGAGATTTCCATTCTTACTGCATCACCTGTTTAGGCCCAGACAACAACGTCCCTCGCTGTCAGTTTTGTGCTTTGTTCAACACCAGAACTATACTTCGTCGGGCCCTTATTGTAGCTAAATATTTTCACTCTCGATCTCTGTATTCCGAAATGGCTTCGGTAAGGCATACGACTACCGATCTTCCAAAAAAATGTAAGGATAAAGACAGAGACAGACCGCACAGGTCCAAAACTGCCAATGGCGCTTCCATTAAGCTAGTCGCCAGTTCACCGGTCCTCAGTGAGGCGCTTTTGCAGCCCCTAATGCCCGCTTCTATGAATTCCCAGGCTGCTGCTGAGACCCATTCGGAGTCCGGTATGCCACAAGACTCTTCTTTGACTAAGGATCCTGCGGATGTCTCTACCTTGGATGGGTCCGGAACCACTGAGCAGGCACCAGCTTCCAAGAAAGTTCTTCACACTACTGATACTCGACACAAACCAACGACTTATTTCGTTCTTCAGTTCTTTCAAAAACTACCGAGTTTCTAAGGCTGAGGGCACAAACTACACCTAAAAAAAGATGACCCAAGCTCAAGCACCTGCTTCCATGCCTCAATCTCAAATGCTTAAAATGGCGGAATACCTTATCTTGCTTATTAGGAGAAGACAAACTACCCCTTCTAAAAGAAAAAGAGACTTGTCCCCAGCAGTTTGTTTTAACTGACCAGGAGTCCGATGACTCTGAGGTTTCTGAATACGAAGACATGCAGCCCTTATCTGCTTATGAGGATTTTCAGATGCAGAGGAATCCATTCCTTCTGCCTCTCCTCCTGAAGATTTTTCATTTGGTGAAACCCTACATACTTTAAGGGAGCATTTCCAATGGAAGTGTCAGTACTATCCTAAGTCCAAAAAGAGACTCAGGGAATTCTTAGATTTACCACAGCATAGACCTTTAGCCATTCCTCCTGTCCTGGATGTTGTGGATGATGTTTTTATGGAATCCAGTTTAACTCCTGACACCCTTCCTCCTGCTCCCAAGAAGCCTGACAGGTATTACAGAGTCCTTGACTCTCACAACTTTCTTTTCAAGAATCCTACTGCTGACCCAGATGTCATCTCCCAAGGACCTAAAGGAATAAAAGCAACCACAGCTAAGAATCCCACCCCCTTGGACAGGGATTCCCGAGCTTTAGACAAATGGGGTAAAAAAGTATACACCTCTGCAACTCTTGCCATTAGAGTACTAAATTGTCAGTTCTACATGCTAAAATACCAGCAACACACTATGGAACAAAAAAAACTACCTTTCCAGTTTGTGCAGAAAATAAAGAATTACAGGAGCTTATGCATTCTGCAAGCCAAGTTACTAGACACACCTTGCAATGTGGATTTCATGCCCTAAAAGCATCTTGCAGGGCAGCAATCACAGGTTCTGTACTTAGAAGACATGCTTGGCTTCAGGAACAGACCTTGCCAGACCATGTCAAATCAAAACTATTGGATGCACCATTGAACAAAGATAATTTGTTTGGCACCAAGGCAGAAGAGGTCTTAAAAAAGATGGAATAAAAAGCTAAATCTATGCAGACAGTTAAAGACTTCTTGCAGGTCCAGCCTCCAAGGTTCAGTAGGTATTGCCCCTCCAGGCACTGGTCCTTTCCGTTCCCCTTAAGACCACCTCAGACAAGAACTAGGGGAAGCAGACCCCCCCCCAAGACAGCAGTCCCAGGGAATGCAGAGATCTAAGCAATGGAGTTCCTCCACTTCAAAAACAGGGAGTGCTAAGCCACCTCGTTATGGAAAGAACTCACAATGACTTTACACCTCCACCCCTTACCTCTGCCCATCTGCTTGTGCCCTTAGGAGGAAAACTCTCCTCCCATGCCAAAAACTGGGCCTCTATCACCAACAAACTGATGGGTTCTCAACATAGTGTCCCAGGGATTCAAATTTTATTTCCACACACTACCTACCCCAAAAGGGTTCCCAGATCTTCCTCCAAACCAGTGCATGGTGGCACAAAAACCAAGTCCGTTCCCTGCTCTCCATGAGGGCAATACAGCCTGTTCCTGCAGATCAGATAGGCCAAGGTTTCTATTCCAGGCTTTTCCTGGTACCCAGAAAAGAGGGCACCTGGCGTCCAATCCTTGATCTATCAATTCTCAACACCTTCCTAGTGATACCAAAATTCAAAATGCTCACCCTCCAGCAGCTTCTTCCTATGCTATCCAAGGATGCATGGCTAGCCACCTTAGACCTAAAAGAGGCCTATCTACACATCCCAATCAGGGATTCCTGCAGGAAATATCTATGTTTCAGAGCAGGATCTATGTACTTTCAGTTATCTGCGCTTCCCTTTGGCTTATCCACTGCTCCCAGAGTTTTCACAAAATGCCTGGCTCCAGCCATTGCTTTTTGCAGACAAAGGAATATTCAAATTTACCCCTACTTAGACAACTGCCTGATTCAGGCAGACAGTCAGGAAAAGCTGTTACAGCACCTTACCTTTGTAAAGCACCTACTGAGCATCCTGGGGTACACTATAAATGAAAAGAAATCCAAACTAGTACCCATTCAAAAATTTGTATTCCTGGGAGCAAGCCTGGACACAGCATCCCAGATGGCATTCCTTACTCCAGAAAAAAACAAGCCTATCTGACAGGCTACTTCTCTCAACTAGCCATCAGAACCCAGTTATCTGCAAGAAAAATCCTGCAAGCTCTAGGGTTCATGGCATCCTGCATTTTACTCATTCCATATGCCAAACTGCATATGAGGAAACTTCAATGGTACCTAAAAAGCCTTTGGCGTCAATACTCTCAGGACCTGGAAACTATCATACCTATGATACCATGTCTAAGGAAAGATTTTCTTTGGTGGGCAGCAGCATGCAACCACAACAAGGGTCTTCCCTTCTCACAACCCCAAACTGCCCAGACCCTAACCACAGATGCATCAGGTTATGCCTGGGGTGCACATCTGGACGGCAGGTGCATTCAGGGCCATTGGCGCCCAAATCAAATACATCTCCACATCAACCAAAAAGGGATGCTAGCTGTTCAGCATGCTTTGACAGCTTTCAGACCCCTACTCTCCCCAGGACCTCTACTGATCAAAACAGACAACATTACAGTGATGTGGTACATCAACAAGCAGGGAGGAACTCACTCTTATCCCCTCTGCAGGCTCGCCATGACCTTTTGGCACATGGCTGCAGCCATGCAGATTCACCTGCAAGCACAATTCCTGCCAGGCTCCCAAAACTCTCTGGCAGACAACTTAAGCAGAAACCTCCTAGACCCAAACAAGTGGCAGCTGGACCACAGCACCTTCAACCTTGTAACCCAGAAATGGGGCACCAGAAGGTGGACCTCTTGCCTCCCACAACAATCACCAGCTCAGCAAATTCTGTACCAGGGAACCTGACAGCAAGGCCTGGAAAGTGGATGCCCTATCCTTCCAATGGGTAAACCTCTCAAGCTATGCATTTCCCCCCCCCTACCTCTGCTTTCAAGGGTACTACTAAAAATAAGGGAGGAAAAACCAAGAGAAATCTTGATTGCCCCAGACTGGCCATGCTAGCACTGGTACCCACTGCTGCGCAGTCTGTCGTCCCTGCCACCATGGAACCTACCCCAGATCCCAACTCTCCTGACCCAGCAGAATGGAGAATTCATGCATCCACAATTGCAGACCCTGAACCTGGCAGCCTAGCTTATTCCCTGACCTCTCCTCCAGTTGCCTATCTAAGCAAGCAAGGCCTGGATGTTATACGCGAGGCCAGAAACCCCAGCACTAGAAGATCCTATGCTGACAAGTGGAAAAGGTATTGCACCTGGATCCACATTAAAGGAGCTGAAACAGCACAGCCCTCCCTACCTCTCATCCTGGATTACCTAGCAGACTTACTGCACAGGGGCCTATCCTTCTCTTCTATTAAAAGTCATGCCTTTGCCATCTCTGCCTATTACAGCACAGAGCCACCTCTCTTTTCTCACACTCTCATCAAACAGTTCCTAAGAGGGGCTAACAATTTAAGAACACCCAGAAGAGCTCCTACCCCAGCTTGGGACCTTAACTTTGTGTTGGAAAAGCTCACACTCCCCCCCCCTATGAGCCTGCAGCTTCAGCAGGGTTCATAGATTCATAGATAGGTACTAGGCTATCTGCCTGAGGGCATTTATAAGCTTAGCCAGAGTGTGTCGGCTTTCACTGCCCCATTGATTAATTAACTGATACTCATTGACAGAAGTGATCCCAGGGGTGTATTTTCTGTTACCCATCCACTCGTCAAGGTTTCTCTTGAAGAGCGTTATTGAGGGGCTCTGCCTGATGTAATTTGGAATTTTGTTCCAAAGCATGGGGAGTCTCTGTGACAGGAATCTATCCCTCCAGCATGTTCAATTTATTGTTGTGGCGAGGTTTAGCTCACTAGAGCGCATGACTTGCAGTGACTTGGATTTCTTTAGGTGGAGCATGTCCATCAATTCTGAGTTGGACATGGATTTGTAAGTCAGGCAGAGATCACCTCTGAGTAAGCGATATGCCACTGAGTACAGCCAGAGTTTTTTCAGTCGGGCTGCATACGACACATGTTTGAGACCAGTAATCCTCTTGGTGAGCTACTTTTGTGGTCTTTCCAGCTGTTGGAAGTGTCTTGTGAGGTACATCCCAAATGGGGCATTGTACTCTATGATGGGTCTAATGAGTGACGAGTAGTGGGCACTACAACCTCTTTATTTCTAGATGAGAACCCTTTGGTAATTAGATTGGCTACAAAGAAGGATTTCCTAACTACTCTGGCAATATGATTGTCAAAGGAGAGATTACTATCTACCTGGGTCCCCAGATCTTTTATTACCTCTTCTGTATTAAGGGGGCTGCCACCTCTGTGGTAATTAGTGGGTGTTTTGTTTTTTCCAAACGAGATGACTATGCATTTTTTGGCATTTAGCTTGAAGCCATGACTTTGACACCAGGTGTCCGTCTCAGTAAGGCTCTTTTAGAGGATGTCCATGTCAGACGGAGAGTCAGTTATGGCTCTCAGTTTGCAGTCATTGGCAAACTTGGTTAGCCATAGTCCTCCTGTGTTTGCCTGTACTTCTGAGAAGTATATGCCGAACAGTAGGGGTCCCAGGACTGAGCCTTGCGGGACACCACTTGTGACTGGTTTAGAGTCGGACCTGGAGCCCGCTATTCTTACCGTGTGAGTTCTGTCTGTAAGCCAGTTGGCAACCCATCTCGTGACATAGGGGTTTATGTTCAGGCTGGTGAGTCTTTCTGTAATACCCAAGTGGGGAATGGTGTCAAAAGCCTTGGCGAGGTCAAGGTAGGCTGTGTGAACCACTTTTCCCTTGTCTATGGCCCTGGTGACTGTCTCAAAGAAGTCAACCAGGTTTAGTAGGCATGATCTGCCCTTAACAAAACCAAACTAGGTCGAGTCAAGTGTTTGGAGGTTAATGAATTCCATGATGATGCGCTCCATAGCCTTGCTGACCAGGCTAGTCAGGTTTATGGGGTGATAGTTACCAGGGTCAGTTGTGGCCCCTCCTTTGTGGAGAGGAATAACCATTGCTGTGTGCCATTCTATGGGCATGTAGCCTGTGGAGAGGCTGAGGTTGAACAATGTGTTTAGGTGGGGTTAAAATTCCTCTCTTGGAAAACAGCCTTGCTTCTGGCCATCACTTCAGCTAGAAGAGTTTCAGAGCTTCAAGCACTCATGGCAGTAGAGCCCTTCATCATTTTTCATGCTGACAGGGTCTCCCTCAGGACTAACCCAACTTTCATGCCTAAAGTGGTGTCCAGTGTGGCTCTCAACCAATCTATTAATTTGCTCAACTTTTCCCCTAATCCTCAAAATAAGGGAAAAGGATCCCGCACTCTTTAGTTGTGCACAGACAGCTCAGATTCTACCTTGATAGGACTAAATATTTTAGGAAAACTGACCAATTGCTAAGTCAGCTTTGCAGCAGGGGCAGAGGGCAAGGCCATATCCAAACAATCTCCAAATGGATAGCACACTGTATCCATTTCTGCTACAAATACCATGGGAAAACCGCCCCCTAATGGGGTTAGGACACATTCCACCAGAGCAACCTCCACCTCTGCAGCTTTTCTCAGAGGAGTCCCTACCAGTAAATTTATTTATACCTGGTGTATTAGAAATAAAAAAATATAAAGCATGTTAAAATAAAACCATGGTTAATATATAACCATTGTAAATAAATAAATGCTTTAGGTGTAGGACTAACTCTTAAACTCATCACTTGATTTAGGTAAATTATCTCCACATACCTTTCAATTTTAAGTATGGGAGAATAGTGCTTGTTTCATTTATTCCTGGGAACTGATTAGCATTTAATCGAAGTTGCCATAACAACTCAAGTTGTTCTAAAAGTAGTGACGCTGGTCCCTCATGTACATTTTCACTAAACTGGTTTATAACTTTAAACCTGAATTTATGGTTAGGTGAATTTTCTATGTGCCTAGCTAGTGCGTTCTCTGTTTACCCCTCCTAATAGCGTACAGGTGTTCGTAGATTCTTTCTTTTAACTTTCTATCTGTTTTCCCTATACAGAAAACAGGACAGAAAACGCACTGAGCTAGGTATACCACCATTTTAGTGTTACAGTTGTACCTACCTGTGATGGAATACTTGTGGATACCTATAGAAAAATATTGTCCAGTTGCAATGGATCCACAGTAGTTACAGCTTTCACATTTGAACATTCCCGGGGTCCTTGCAACCTTCACTGTAGGGGTTTCTATTAAGTTTTTCAAGTTTTTACCCTTCCTGTAAGTGACAATAGGTCTGTGAGCTATCTTTGTTAACTAATTCAATCTCATTTTTTAACAGGTTCTAGTTTTTGTTGATAATTTTCTTGATTTCAACCGTGTCAGTACTAAAAGTTACAGAGAAACTACTATTGTATTGACCACCTTCCCTTGAAAATATGTTTGTATGGGTGGTAGATGTTACTACCCTCTCCTCCATAATTACATCCTTTTTTGTATTTGTGGTGCTAGTTCCACATAGACAAAGTATTAGTTTATAAAAACCTGTCTAACGTTTATGTGACACTTCTATTACCACTTCATTAACAAAACCTGTAGGGTAACCTCTTTGCAAGAACATTTCAGTTAAGTTCTGGCATTCATTGCAAAAATCTTCATTTGTTGTCACCATTCTGGCTGCTCTTACGAGCTACCCTTTTACAACTGATTTTTTTGTACTGAATGGGTGCGCACTTTTGTAATGCAAAAATGTATTACAGTAAGTTGATTTTCGATATATAGATGCCGTATACGCATTTAGTCCAACATCTTATTTCAACAGTATGTCTAAGTATGCTATAGTTTCCTTACTGAAATTTGATGTAAATTTTAAGAAATTGGTACTGTTGTTCATTGCTTGTAAGATTATAGTAGCTGAAGCTTCATCACCTCTTAGCACTATACAAATATTGTCCAAGAAGCGTGTATAATGTTCTATCAAGTTCATTATACTGGGGTTGTTGAATAAATAAGTGTGTTCCCAATGGGCCATCACCATGTTGGTGAAACTCGCACCACATGGTGAGCCCATTGCTACCCCTACTAGTTGTAAATAAATCGTGTCATTAAACACAATGTAGTTGTTGGATAAAATAATACCCAACAGTTCTTCAACTATTCTAAGTTCATTATCTGGTGCTGCAAATCTACGCATCCTAGCCAGAACAAATTCTATCCCCTCCTCATGTGGGATTGAACTGTAAAGATCACAAACGTCTACTGTTAGGAAGTTGTTCTCTTGAGTGAACTTGATTTTATTAATCTCTTCTAGAAAGGACCAAGAATCATGGCTAATTTGTGGTTCTTGTTTCACATATTTTTTAAGGATGGAGTCAACAAGTTTTGCGCTAGCATAAGTTATAGACTGACGTGCATCTACCAAAGCTCGCATAGGGGGGTCTTGTATGTCCTTATATATTTTTGGCACATAAAACATTTTAGGTATCTTAGGGTATACCATTGTTAAATAGTTTAAGGTACTCATTATTTATTTATTTATTTATTTAAATTTGTTGACCGGGAGTGTCCGACTGGACGTAGGTCCATTTTCTGCGGAGGCCCAGGGAGAAAAGCTCCACAGTTAAAATAAACAGACAGTATTTACATTGGATTACATAGTGATTAACAATTTACATAGCAATTACTTACAACATATTTACAGATGAAGAACATAGTACATCAGTAGACAGCTAGAATCTTTATCTGTGAAGTGCATACCAGACATTAACAAATGTTACAAGAAGAAGAAGTTCATGCTGTATAATAACTACTGGCTTATGAGCATCTGAGCTTGCTATAATCAAGGTAGTTAGTGGAGTGGAAAGAAAGGTAGTGGTTGGATGTGTGCTTCCAAAAACAAGTCATTTAAGTGTTTATCCTGCGGTAGGCAGTGCATAATTCATTTTTACTGACTTGTTTATATGTGCTAGTATTTAACACTTTGTTCATCCTAGACTCGTAGTCTTCATTATTCATAAGGACCAGTCCTCCCCCTTTGTCTGGCTTCATCGTTCTAATGGGTTCCCTCCTCAAGTCATTCAGCAAGTCCCATTCTGTTTTACTAGAGTTGCTTTGTGTTTTCATTCTAGTACCTAATAATGTTCTAATGTCAAGTTCACATACTTGGTCAAATACACGTAAGGTTGGGTGCATAGATGGATTGTACTTACTTGAAACATGTAGTTCCCTGTAGTTACAGTTACCACTGTTAAATAAAATTGCCAAATTAAGTTTCCTTATATAAACTTCAAAATCAAGTAGTGTTTTGGCTAAGTCAGACCGACAAGAAGGCATATAAGTAAGACCTTTAGAAAACAGTTCGACTGTCCAGTTGTCAATGTTGACATCGGAGAAATTATAGATTTTAAAGTCTCCACTCGTATTTACTACAATGTCACATTTGTTAGTAAAAGCAGGCTTGTCTACCTTTTTATTTTTGCCTTCCCCCTCATATTGTAAGGATTCTGTTGGTTCACTAATTTTTTTTCTGTGGTCTGTTCTTGGCCTGATGAAAATTTTGCCGGTTTGTTTGCACCACCTCTGAATATGAGAGAATACCTTGGGTAAAGTTAATGTCATTATGTGTTCGTTTGTTTCTATTTAGAGCATTTCTCTCATTACTGACTTCCCTTACTTCTGGCTGAACTGTTGAGTTAGATAGCATTGTTTCCTGGTTCCATCCATCATTTAAACTGTTGTTGTTAGTGTACGCCTGATTGTGTTGGCCAGTTGCATTCCACAGCTGTGATGGGGGGGGGGGGCAAGGGTAGGCTGTACCATTGCTATAATCTACACGATCCCTTTCCAGTTTTTGGAGCTTTTTGTGCTTCAATAGTTTGTAGTCTAATGTTTTCAAGTTAGTAACTAAACTTTGCTCACCTCTCCCAGCCGGTTGCACCAAATTAACTTCTGAGTTCTGTGTGGTTAGTTTTGGAAATTCCTTTAACCACACTGTCAAGTCTGGTGCTCCAATAAGCCCCGGAGGGTTGTTGAGTTGTACAGTTGTTTGCTGGCTCGTAGAAGATATCGGTGCTGCCGTATTCCCTCCAGGTAGCAAAGTATTTGTAGCACTCGTATAACTTGGTTTACCTTGATCATTAGTAGAAAGGTTTTGTCCCAAACTAGTGGTGCAATTGGTAGAAGCACCTGGGGGCGAACTTCTTACAGACCTCTCATTTTGTAACATCGGACTGTTCTGTGAGGAAAGTACAGAATGTTGAGATAGTGACTCCACTCTGTTTGCCAGGTCATCAAGGCGTTTAGTCATAATTCACAGTAGAATAGTTAAGTTCCCCACATCAACTTGGGAACAATGTGTAAGTTGAGTTTCTTGGCTATCAAGCACATCGGATGCTATGTCAGCAACAACAACTTGGAAATGAAAAAAATACTTCACAAACTGAATAAACATAAAAAAGCAACCAATATAAGAACACCACAAACTTTATTTATTCAGCACTTTTCGTCCAGCACAGTGGCTGGACTTCTTCAGGTAAAAGAATCAACTCCAGCTAGAAATAGCATATTTCACAGAAAATGTAAAGATAAATATAGTTTCAAAAGGTCTGAGGTCCTGGCAGTATCCAACAGGACTGGTGTCAGGATCGCAATTTCATAAAGACCTACTGCACTTGTTTGACAAGCAAGGGAAAGAACTAATGGAGCTTATTTGTAAACATTATCAAGTTCAAGTAGACAAACTATCTAAGGATGTGGAACAGCTAAGCAGGGATGTACTAAGCCATCATGATTTTGCACGCTATAACTATGATAACCAACGTATTTTCAACAGTATCAATCAACAGATTGAAAAACTTAAATAAAAAAAAATTAAAACATTGGAAAGGGATCGTGTAGATTATAGCAATGGTACAGCCTACCCTTGCCCCCCCATCACAGCTGTGGAATGCAACTGGCCAACACAATCAGGCGTGCACTAACAACAACAGTTTAAATGATGGGTGGAACCAGGAATCAATGTTATGTAACTCAACAGTTCAGCCAGAAGTAAGGGAAGTCAGTAATGAGAGAAATGCTCCAAATAGAAATGAACGAACGCATAATGACATTAACTTTACCCAAGGGAATCTCTCATATTCAGAAGTGGTGCAAACAAACCGGCAAAATTTTCATCAGGCCAAGAACAGACCACAGAAAAAAACATTAGTGAACCAACAGAATCTTTACAATATGAGGGGGAAGGCAAAAATAAAAAGGTAGACAAGCCTACTTTTACTAACAAATGTGACATTGTAATAAATACAAGTGGAGACTTTAAAATCTATAATTTCTCTGATGTCAACATTGACAACTGGACAGTTGAACTGTTTTCTAAAGGTCTTACTTATGTGCCTTCTTGTCAGTCTGACTTAGCCAAAACACTACTTGATTTTAAAGTTTATATAAGGAAACTTAATTTGGCAATTTTATTTAACAGTGGTAACTGCAACTACAGGGAACTACATGTTTCAAGTAAGTACAATCCACCTATGCACCCAACCTTACGTGTATTTGACCAAGTATGTGAACTTGACATTAGAGCATTATTAGGTACTAGAATGAAAACACAAAGCAACTTTAGTAAAACAGAATGGGACATGCTGAATGACTTGAGGAGGGAACCCATTAGAATGATGAAGCCAGACAAGGGGGGAGGACTGGTCCTTATGAATAATGAAGACTACGAGGCTAGGATGAACAAAGTGTTAAATACTAGCACATATAAACAAGTCAGTAAGAATGAATTATACACTGCCTACCGCAGGATAAACACTTACTCAAATGACTTGTTTTTGGAAGCACACATAGATATGAGAACTTTAACCTATTTAACGATGGTATACCCTAAGATACCTAAAATGTTTGGTGTGCCAAAAATACATAAGGACATACAAGAACCCCCTATGCAAGCTTTGGTAGATGCACGTCAGTCTATAACTTATGCTAGCACAAAACTTGTTGACTCCATCCTTAAAAAATATGTGAAACAAGAACCACAAATTAGCCATGATTCTTGGTCCTTTTTAGAAGAGATTAATAAAATCAAGTTCAGTCAGGAGAACAACTTCCTAACAGTAGACGTTTGTGATCTTTACAGTTCAATCCCACATGAGGAGGGGATAGAATTTGTTCTGGCTAGGATGCGTAGATTTGCAGCACCAGATAATGAACTTAGAATAGTTGAAGAACTGTTGGGTATTATTTTATCCAACAACTACATTGTGTTTAATGACACGATTTATTTACAACTAGTAGGGGTAGCAATGGGCTCACCATGTGGTGCGAGTTTCGCCAACATGGTGATGGCCCATTGGGAACACACTTATTTATTCAACAACCCCAGTATAATGAACTTGATAGAACATTATACACGCTTCTTGGACAATATTTTTATAGTGCTAAGAGGTGATGAAGCTTCAGCTACTATAATCTTACAAGCAATGAACAACAGTACCAATTTCTTAAAATTTACATCAAATTTCAGTAAGGAAACTATAGCATACTTAGACATACTGTTGAAATAAGATGTTGGACTAAATGCATATACAGCATCTATATATCGAAAATCAACTTACTGTAATGCATTTTTGTATTACAAAAGTGCACACCCATTCAGTACAAAAAAATCAGTTGTAAAAGGGCAGCTCGTAAGAGCAGCCAGAATGGTGACAACAAATGAAGATTTTTGCACTGAATGCCAGAACTTAACTGAAATGTTCTTGCAACAGGTTTTGTTAATGAAGTGGTAATAGAAGTGTCACATAAACGTCAGGCAGGTTTTTATAAACCAATACGTTGTCTATGTGGAACTACCACCACAAATACAGAAAAGGATGTAATTATGGAGGAGAGGGTAGTAACATCTACCACCCATACAAATATATTTTCAAGGGAAGGTGGTCAATACAATAGTAGTTTCACTGTAACTTTTAGTACTGACACGGTTGAAATCAAGAAAATTATCAATAAAAACTGGAACCTGTTAAAAAATGAGATTGAATTAGTTAACGAGGTAGGCCACAGACCTATTGTCACTTACAGGAAGGGTAAAAACCTGAAAAACTTAATAGAAACCCCTATAGTGAAGGTTGCAAGGAACCCGGGGATGTTCAAATGTGAAAGCTGTAACTACTGTGGATCCATTGCAACTGGACAACATTTTTCTATAGGTATCCACAAGTATTCCATCACAGGTAGGTACAACTGTAACACTAAAATCATGGTATACCTTGCTCAGTGCATTTTCTGTCCTGTTTTCTACATAGGGAAAAACCGATAGAAAGTTAAAAGAAAGAATCTACAAACACCTGTACACTTTTAGGAGGGGGTAAACAGAGAACGCACTAGCTAGGCACATAGAAAATCCACCTAACCATAAATTCAAGTTTAAGGTCATAGACCAGATTAGTGAAAATGTACAC
Source organism: Protopterus annectens (assembly GCF_019279795.1). Lineage (NCBI taxonomy): Eukaryota > Metazoa > Chordata > Ceratodontiformes > Protopteridae > Protopterus > Protopterus annectens. The sequence continues at coordinate 1,256,958,583 of NC_056733.1, forward strand.
GAAGGACCAGCATCATAACTTTCAGAACAACTTCAGTTTTTATGGCAACTTCAATTAAATGCTAATCAGTTCCCAGGAATAAATGAAACATGCACTATTCTCCCATACTTAAAATTAAAAAGTATGTGGAGATAATTTACCTAAATCAAGTGACGAGTTTAAGAGTTAGTCCTACACCTAAAGCATTTATTTATTTACAATGGTTATATATTAACCATGGTTTTATTTTAACATGCTTTGTATTTTTATTTTTAATACACCAGGTATAAATACATTTACTGTTGATTGAGCAGTGAAGATTGAAGGTTTTTTATTTAGGGGGAGAATGTATTATATTGTTCTTTAGTCAGGGCTTTTAACTCTGTATTTTTAACTATGGTAGAACTTTTATTAAGTGATGTGTTAATTGAACATTGTTAAGAGGTTTAATTGAGACATTGGTCACATGACTGGATTGTTGAAACATTTAAGAGTGTCTATGATGTTGATTCTTTTATCTGAAGAAGTCCAGCCACTGTGCTGGATGAAAAGCGCTTAATAAATAGAGTTTGTGGTGTTTTTACATCGGTTGCTTTTTTATGTTTATTCAGTTTGTGAAGTATTTTTTTCATTTCCAAGTTGCCTGATTTTATACCACTGACGACCTGACATCAGTCCTGGAACGATGGCAACTGACGCAGAAATACTAAGCCTCTGGTATTCGGGCTGACTGAGAGCTACGCCTGGCAGGATAACCCAAGTGTGATGACTGCAACACTGAATACACTCAAACATCTACATTTAAGTGTACACAACTGTACTTTAGGGGGTGTGGGGGAGGACAAAGCCCCCCACTTGGGTAGGTTCAAGTCAACTACAAGTTGGTCTGTTGTGCTTCGGGCAACTATTTCATTGCCCTTAGTAAATTCAGCAAATCGCTGATGCGATTTTTGCTGACTAGGGGTCGATGAATAGGTGTTCTCCGGAATAACATTTTAGTGAACTAATATAGACCCATATGGCAAGTGCCTTTTTGGAAAAGAGGGTGCCAAAACAAACTGAAAGAGAAAATAGGTTCATAGGTGTTTACTAGGATAACAACCACTGGGGCATTTTAATGCCTAGCCATACATCCCAAATCCATGAAAATTTCTGGTACCCTAAGTGTAAGCAGGGGCTTGGGAGATGAAATATTTACAAGCAGTGGCCTGGGAGATGAACCATTTACAAGCTGCTTTTGTCCATCAGCAACATAGGTGCCAAACCAGAGATGAATTTCCTATCCCCATCCAGCTGCACTTGAATTGGGTTGGGAGTAACTATACTTCACATGGATGGGGAACCTGTTCCAGAGAAGGGGTAGTCTCTGGGTACAAACCTGTCTCTCTAGTGAGTCCTATTTATAGCACAGGCAAGGTTTAAGTCATTAGAATGGGGTAATTCTTGCACTGTTTGTTTTGCGGATATGCAGAAGGTCCATCAGAGTGGGATCTGATATTGCCTTGTATGCCAGACATAGATCACATTCAACAGCCTGTAGGAAACAGAATACAAGGATAGGGCTTTGGGGCAGTCTGCATAGGATATGTTATTTACACCTTGTATTCTTTTAGTAAGGAACTTTTGCAGATGTTCCAATTGGTGGATGTGCCTGGTTAGGTACATACTATAGGAGGCATTTTACTCAATGATAGGTCTGATGAATGCTGAATATAGTAGAACAATGGCCTGCTTGGACATGGAATCCATACCTTTGTATATAAGTTGCACAACACTGAATGATTTACTCACTACCACAGATGCGTGATGGTCAAAGGCTAGATTACTGCCTATCTGTGTCCCCAAGTCCTTGATTACTGGGTGGACTCTTAGGGGTGTGTTGTCAATATGATAGTTACCAGGAGTGGCTGACTTTCCAAAGAATAACATGTCTCTTGGCATTTAGTTTTAGTCCATGGCTCTGACACCAGTTATTTGTATGTGTTAGTCCTTCTTGGAGAACATTAGTGTCAGTGGGGAATTAGCCAGAGACCCTTGACACTGGCCTTGACTTTAGAACACTGGATGACAAAAAGAAGCATTATAAGGACTGCTCCTTGAGGGACTCCACTAGTGACTGGCCTCTTTATAGAGGTGGACTCCTTAGTTCTAACTTTATGCATCCTGCTGTCCATCAGGTGACATAGGGTTTACACTTAACCTCTTGAGTTTGTCAACAATGCCCAAGTGAGGTATTGCGTCAAATGCCTTGGCCAGTTCAAAGTAGGCAGTATGAACTATTTTGCCCGCATCCATTGCAATGGTGACCTCAAAATTGGTTTTGGTAGACTTTATTTGTCCTCTGAGTTGTTTGTTTAGTTTGATGAGAGTGCTTTTATCCTGCTGGTGCATAGGTTCATAGGAGATTACTAGGCTAATAGCTTAAGGGTCCCTTACAAGCCTGGCCAATATAACCTAGTGCTACACCTCTTATATTTTGCCATAATTTTCTTCCTGCTTTTATTCAGCCTATTTATGTTGTGATTTAACCAGGGTGGCTTGTTTTTTTGAGTTAATTCTGCATTTATTCTGGGTGGGTACAGCTGCCTCTATGCAGCTAGTAGCATTCTTGTAAGGGTTCCTGTCAGCAGTTCCGCATAGGCAGCACTGTTCTCAGGGGTGGGGGAGCTTGAAATTTTGTCAGATTACCACTTAATAGTAGGAAGTTAGCCTTAGAGTAATTCCTGAATATTCCAGTGTTAGCTGGGGTTTCTCGCTGTTATTTTTACTTCACAGGATACTGTTTTGTGGTCTCCCTCACCAGAGAGGACATTACACTACAGGCAATACACTAGGTGCAGCTCTCTCTCTCATATTAGAAAGGGCCAGATATAATATGCTTGTTCCCCTGGTCACTGTATTGACAATCTGGTCCAGGGAGTTTTGTGTTTACAACATCCAAGAATTTCTGTTCCTGCATGTTTGGTGTTGTATATGATTCCCAGGTAATTAAGGTCATCAGTGAATATGGTATTGGGTTGGATGGTGAGTGTTTATACATGTTGTGGGTTTCCTGAGTAATAGAGGAAGATCTATAGCTTGCAAGGTCTGGAATTTTGACTATGGGGTTTTGAACATGAGACATTCAAGTGCATTGTCCTGTTTGACCAGCACTGAGGCATATTTATTTTTGATATAAATTGAGACTCTTCCACCTTTAGTCCCTGCCTGTGCAGTAGCTGGTTTAATTGTGTGGAAGGCATTATAGCCTTACCATGCTGGGGTGCTGTCCGTAGCTTCAAACCATGTCTAAGTGACTGCACAGATGTCAACAACATTCTCTAGGGTGAGGAGAGCTTGTAGGGAGTGGACTGCTAGCACTGAGCAGTAACACCTTTAGATTTTCTTGGTTTTGATTTGCTATGTCAGATATCTTTTCAGTTTAGCATTGCCTGAAAAAAGTCAGTATGGGGGGGGGGGACAATGTTTTAGTTAATATTTGAAATTCGAGATGTTGACCATATCCTTCTGTGATGACAAATACCCCCCCCCCCATAAAATGACACCAGAAACTAAGCCAATTATTAAAGTCAGTCATCTTCTGTTCATACTGTGGTGAAATCTTTGAAGAAGGTAAGATGCTGCTCAATTCTAGGCACATACAAGCCTGAACACATATTCCAAGAGCTTCACGATGTCTCTCCTCATGTAGTCTGTGGATGTATGTCTCGGGTCATTTACATCCACATGGACTATGACTGAGTCATTTTGGTACTTGTGCTCCAATGACCTGAGTACATGTATAATATGGTGGATCCTGGTTCCAGATAAGAAACTGACTGTGACTTTCTCCTTACTCAGCCTGGTGAGAGGGACATCAGTGTGTCTCACAATGGAAGCTCCAATGACCAGAATGTTGGGTTGTGTGGTGGTTTACCTTACGGGCTAAGAAGTAGAAGCTCCATGAGATGCGGCTGTATGTGGGTGTTGTATTGAAAGAGTGCATTTGAAGCTGCTGAGGGCATTTGTTATGTATATTTCAACTAGGAGGTCTTTTGGGTTTAGTAAGGTTGCATTTAAATGCTTCAGCATATGTGGGCTTTGTGTCTGGTGTCTGCTTTGAATTGTGTGTGATGGGTGCAGTGTGTGTTCTACTGATAACCTGACTGGCATTAGGAATGCTTTTATGTGAGACCTTTGCCTCCAGGGAGATTATATAAATACAACTCTCACATAGCTTATCAGTTTGATTGAAAATTGGCTGTTTATCAGTAACATGAGGCAATTTCTACATTGCCTTGGAATGCCCATATTCACTAAGTTGGTAATGAAGACAGTGGATAAGTTCATATCCATAGCAACAGGCCTTTTTTATTGATTAGAAGGTTGTAGTGAGAGTACAGAGTAAAGTCAGGTGTATCTGGTTTGAAACTCTGGGGGCAGTGCTTGTCACTGTGCAAAGTAGTTGTCCTGTGTGCAATGATGTATTGTTGAAATTCCCTGAGTACTTTTACAGCAAAAATGTCAACTCAAGGTGCCTGCATATGTACAGAGCACTGCCAAACATTTGAAGGAAAACTCCTACAGTAGAACCTGTCTATGTATGGATGAAGTATTTAGGGAGATATTCTGAAGTTGGGTTAGACAGTAACTAATCAAGCAGTATTTACTGAAAAGAAAGAATTAGCTTTGCCAATAATAAGGAATAGTGGGGATTCACCTACTTGGCTATTACCTGGCTACTATTAGTGCTAGTCTCCCCACAGCTTCATGCTACTGTGATACAATGCCCATTTGCTTCTTCTTTCACCAGAAGCAAAACAGTACCACTAATCCCAAATTGCAACAATCTGGTCCCGGAAGATGCAGGGGTCTGTATGCATGCCATAGTCTTTTCCTGGTAGATGCCTTGAATAGCAACCAGACCAATCAGGAAGGTCCCACACAGACACTCGGTGCTCAGTCAGAGACAATTAGAAATCAATGCCCTCTGTTCTTTTTGTGACTGGGAGGAACAGTACCACAAATTCCAAACTGGCACGTATGAAGCAGTTATCAGGCATTCTTGTGATTATCAGTCTCTAGGGAATAATATACCTATACTCCTTCTTTCACTAGGAGCAAAATAGAAGCACAAATCCCAAAATGACTAATGATAGGCAGAATATGGGCTCTCCAATAATTGGTGGTCTTGGACCAGATGTTGCAGATGTTAAAGATAAGATGGAAAAAATGGGTTAATATCCTAAGAGTTGCAGTGTGCACTGAGCAGTTAGATATGAAAGGGAGTTACCTCAAGGTTTAGTAGTCTAAGGGGAGAGCTACCAATTTTAAAAGGGCAAGACAGATTGTATGTGGTGGGCACTTAATATTCTGACTTGATGGAATACAGTTGGAGGGCCAATGAATTTAAATAGCTGGAGAAGGAGTGACTTCTCAAATGATAATTTTTGTGCTCACTGACTGTGACGATGTGAGGTATTGCCAGCTATGCCAAGAGAAGTAGGGCAGTGGATGTGTAACATATCCCAGCACAGTTAGCTGGAATTTTGTAAAGAATTATATGTCATTTGTATATCAAACTAATTTGTACAGATGCTTATGTTGAAAAATGTATTTGTAGAGCTGATTGTGTTAAAAATGTACCAACAGTGTACCCTGCTGGACAGAAAAAGAAATATACATGCATTATTGTAACTGTTTAAATGTATATGTTTTAACACAGGATACTGGAAGAGAAGAGATTAATCTCAATCCACCTAACTCTGAAAATAGTTTGAAATTAAATTACCTGGCTTAGGTCATAAAGATTGCAACTTACAATTCTCTGTGCAGCCAGAGAAAAAGTCTGTACTAGGAAGCTTTCTGAACTGTCCTTGGGGTGAACTAATTGCTACTCTGGAAGGGTGTAGGCTTGAAATTGTTTTAGGACTTCCAGCAGGAGCTGCAGCAGATCTTAGCAAGGCTCTGTGTGTGTATATCATTGACACGTGCTAAATCCTGACAGCTTCTAGCCAAGTGGGGGGGTGGATAATGGCAACCAGACGTATGTGATGTCATTTTGTAATCCATCACTAAAAGTGATATTTTAATACTAGGTAAGAGTGAAGTCTCACTGCACTCTGTTTTTGGAACTTGACATTGAAGGATCACTCACCTACTTCACCTTGCCTTCTCTAGTAACTGAATCAAGGGGAATAGTAATTCTTTAGATCTGTCAGGAAACTATAGTGAGATTAGTTAAGTACTGTTTTTTTCTGTATAAATCTATTAATCTGCATAATTTTAATATGTCCTGTGATTGAAACTCTGGTGTTTACTGCAAATAGATATTTAGTATTTTCATGTTCTTTTCTTATTTATTATTAAATATATTTAAAGTTTGTATTGTGGCTGGTCTTTTAGAGAATATTTTATCTCTGAGAGTACATATATATTTGGTGACAGCTCTGGATGCTCCTGAAAGCCTTGCTGTTGGTCAAACTACCCTTTGTATTAATATTAATTTCACTCAGTATAATTGGGTACCCTTGCAAGAGCCTTAGAGTACCTGGCTTTGGAGTGCTTGGTGGCAGTGTAACTATCTTATAGTCTGGACAGAAGGGGGCATAGCTAGTAAATCTGTGCCAGCCTTTCACAAGTGTGTGTGGGTGTGAAAATCAAATCTCAAAGAATGTGTGTGTCAGCTACATGGGTTGTGAAGATCTTAACCATTATGCAAATTGTATCTTTGAGGATGGAAGCTATGAGCCTTGCTCAACTATCTTTGGAGCTGCAGTGGTCATATTAGTTAGTACAGAGGTCTATTCTGTGTAAATATACACCAGATCAGATCTCTTTTTTTTCTAAGTCCACACTTCATTCTTATGCATGTTGATAGCCTCCAGGTTTTATTCCTTTTTCTTGTTGCACTTCATCAAGTCTTTTTCCAGATTATCTATATTTTTTGTCTAAGTATAGTTGATCTTATTTGCTCAACTGAAGAGATTAATGTTTTATTTGTAGTTGTAACAGTTTCTCTGACGCAATTATTTTTCTGCCCTCTAACTTCTTTCTTGCTCTTGAAAAATATCCTCTCTTTGGAAATTCTGAATTTGATGCAAAATAGAAACTATGCAGAATCTCCTTATCTTCATCATTCCACTTTATTTTCTCAGTGCCTGTTGCTTGGCCTATCTTTTTTTTGTTGTTGTTGTTTTTATGGACTGCTTGTTCTTTCTACCACTGGGAGTCTAGCCGTGTAGTGGGTATAGTTCCATGCTCTGAGAATTCTAAACTGCCTTTTTTTAGCCAGTCTTGCCACCAGTGCATATGCCAAGAGTGGGTACTTTTTTCCTGGGACAAATGCACACAGTCTCTTTTCTATTTTGACCAACCTTTCTTCATAATATATAAAATACAGTCTATATATCAGTGTCATCTGGGTGAGATTTTGCAAAAACAGGGTCCACCACATGACGGTACTTAACTCAGTTCTAGCATACTACTCCTTTACTTGTTGATGCCATTTCTCCATTCAGACTCAATTCCATATCTTTATTCGGGTCCTATCAGATTATCCAAGTTTCAAAACTTCAAAAGCCATATGGCTGGGATCATACGATCAAAATTTTGAAACTTCAAATGTTTTGACTGAAGATCGCGGTACAGTACAGAATAGGAAATTTACCCTTTTCTGCAATGTAGTGCGACTTCGGAGTTGGTATTTTTAATTAGCAGGGGGTGAGGGAGGTGCAGGGAGGCTTGCCTCCTGCAAAAATGTTAAAAATAGATTTTTTTTTTGTTATTTATTTATTTATTTTTTTTAATATTCAAAGTTCCCAAACTTTGATACTATGGTCTTGGCCATATGAATTTTGAAGTTTCAGCGCTTCAATAGTTTGAAATAGATCCCTTTATTCATACTATAAGAAGAGGGACAGACTGCAGCTGTCTGAAAATGCCTCTTAGGTTGGAAAGAAACTAGTCTTGAGCAGTATCCTACAATCACTGAGAATGATGCCACAGTATAAGCAAATGCTGACTGGCTTTAATAACTGGATAAGTTAATCGCACCATTCAATGGGAGACCAATGGGTGGCAAATGGAAGACAGTTCTGCCTGCTTCACCAGGGATGGCCTGCACCTATCAAATCAAGTCGTTTGCTTACTGGCTAACACTTTACTCCCATAGTGCCTTTTTTAGGTGATGTCAGTCTCCACAGGCTGCTGTCCTAGTAAACACAAATTCCAATATGGCAAATGTCAGTGTAGTGCTGCTTCGTGTCAGGAGACTAAATAAAAAAATGGTCTCTCTCACGGTCTTCCTAACTCTGGAAAATGTGGTATTTTTGTCACCAAAGCCAGGATTAAAAATGATAACACTCTAATTACTCCAGTAACATTGGTAAACTCTGGAACAAAATATATTCTGAACTAAGACAGAATGATACACATAGCTTCAAGTCTTACTTAAAATCTTTTCTTCTTGACTCATGGATATGCCCTTGCACATCCCATACTGGTTAATTGCTGTCTGAACAAATTATTTCTCTGCTTACACTCGTGCATGTTTCTATTTTAGTTAGAATACTATAGAAGCATATGTGATTTACAAATGATGTAATAGTGATCTCTAAGTATTTATTTCTTCACTGTAAATAATGTACTATACTATGCAAATATTTTGCTTTACTGACACTTTTTGTACTACTAATCTTGTTACCACTGTTCAGTAATTTCAGTCTTACTGAGTTGTTAACTGCAAGTAAATATTTATTTTTGTATTATTAATCTTATCACTCTTCAGAATTTTTCAATCTTAGTAACTAACTCTATCTTAATAGTGATGTTATATATATGGAGCTTTTCTTCCAGTACCTTCACTGAAGAATACTCTTTTTGACCCAGTTGGACCTTCCCAGTAAACAAACACAAAAGCAAATGGATGAATGAATAAATAAATAAAGAAAGAATCAGCATTCTCTCCTTACCTGGCTTCTATGCCTACCAGTCACTTAGGCCTGCAAGTGGCATGTTTATTTTTATGTGAAAAAAAAACACCACCATTAGACTAATTATTGGGCGGCACAGTGTTGTAGCAGTTAGCATTAGCATTGTCGCAAGAGGTTCTCTGGTTCAATTCTCAGCTGGGGTACCTTCTGTGCGAAGTCTGCATGTCCTCTTTGGGTTTGTATGGGTTTCCTCTGGGTGCTCTGGTTTCCTCCCACATTCCAAAGACATACATCTGGAGCTTTTCTCCGCTGAAAATGGGCTCTGTCCCAGTTAGACTTTCCCAATAAACAAATGTTAAATAAATAACTAAATAAATAAATAAATAATTAAATGGGGCATAATCTTGATTTCCTCCATACTCTAATATCAGGAAACAAGTCCTCATACCACATTCTGGTCAGCTACAGAACCCTGTCCATGACACCTGCCAATCAAAAAACTTACTTAATTAACTAGACTCCCCCTTCATAAACCTACATACCATCTTTTTAGTAGACATTAACTACACCTCCTTAAAATGGGACACCTACAGTTTTGCAAATATATACGTGCAATGCTCCTCTGACCTTATCATTACAAGCTCCCTTATTAAAGCAGTACTCTCCCACACTAGGGACACCAATACATCTGAGTTAGTCCTCACAAACACAGCCTCTGTCTGCTCCTCACCCACTGTTATACCCTCACTCGTCAAATCAGATCACTACACTGTTAATACCATAGAAATACCAGTACATCTCAACAAACAACTCAACCATCTTTACATACTTCTCAAAGGCTAACCTCTTTGCATTCAATAAGGACTTCTGACAGTTCAACATTCCCCCTATACCCCAATGACCCTATAGCAAATACTGCTACAAATACCTGAAGTCTATACGCTTATTTCAACTCTTGCATGGAGGCTCATGCTCCTATTCATCACAAGTACAATAGCAAAAGTAGAAGCAAATCCCTGTGGTAGAACTGTACTATAAAACAGTATAATAAAAGGAAAACCTAATAGCTTTAAAGAATAGAACAAAAACTTAGTATGTTCAAATAACCTCAAAAGCTTTAACAAAGAACCCATCAGCAGGATCAAATCCTTGAGAACTAATAGTAAACAAAAATTGTTGGATACCACAAGACTTTCTTTAATTATGACAAAAAAACCTTTGAAATAATACTCAGTATTTTACTGTGATTATCTTTAATGGCATCACCCACTCAAGCTCTGAGGGTATAGTTAACATCTTTACAGAAAATTTCAGCTCCAATTTTTATCCTTTCTCACCTCCAAACATCCCATTGAAAACTATCCAGTCTATACTCCTCACAATTACATACGAACTAATATTAAAGGTGCATTCAAACACCAAAAATACCAACTTTAAGAGGCCAGATAACATACTGGGCTTCTTCCTGGTCAGGAAGAAATAGCGCTATCAGACTTCCTGCTTAAACTATTTAACCACATCATCTCCATTGGATATGTACAAGAAGCCTGTAGAAAACTTAAGTAATTCCCCTACAGAACAGAGGCCTTGCCATGAATTCTGACAACGATATACTTATCTGTTTCACCACTATCATCTGCAAAGTGATGGAATGCATCATCATTGACTTCACAGAGACATATAAAAACTACAATTCCTAGATCCAGATCAGTTTCTATTTGTAAAAGATAGCTCGTACCTATTAAATTTAATTGATTTCTTTGAAAGAGTCAATGAAAAACTAGATGAAAGCAATTCTGTATACACAGCTTACCTGCAATTATCTACAAGGCTTTGAACATTGTACCAATTCTGGCATCACTGACAAGCTGGTCAATGTCAATATAAATTCTTATGTAACTAGTTTGATTGCCAATAACTGATTCACTGATAGACACCATTTTGATGGACACCACTTGATTAGAGTTAATGACATGCCATCCTCTAAGAGAGTTGCCATCAGTGGTGTACCTCGTGTCTCTGTTTTGGGACCACCTATATTTGGTATCCACCCCTCTAATTACATATCTGATATTAAAGGCCATTGGCTGACCAATTTCACAGATGACTGCAAGCTTGGAGTATGAGGGCCATAAGTCACCCAAAGCATCTAAAAGTCCTGCCTGTCCTCTTTGTCTCCTACAGACTTCTCTGAGGTGATGTATTCTGGGACTACAATGCTGGAAATGACCTCTTCTTGCATGATCTACTACATATACACAAAACTGGTAGTAATGCAACTACCAGATGAAAGGATCTAAATCTACATATCTCTCACAAATAATTTCACACCTTTAGAATGAATTTCTACTTTTTTTGAAGCACACCATGCCCCTCACTGTTTTCACATCTAACTCAAATGACTGTATGGATGGGAAAATGCAAATTTACCACAGGCCTATCCCTACTATCTCTTATGAAGAGGGGGAGAAACTCATTAGGTATACCAATGGGACTAGTGGATAGGCTCACAAAGGCTTAACTAGTCTATCTCCTGGTAGCAAGCTATGAATCCCATGAACCTCCAGAAAATTGTAGACATTTACAATCACAGTTGGTGCAGTCTGCATTTGTGTGCCAGCATTCACTGTGTATAGTCTTCTCTTTCCTCACCATCTGCGCAGTTGTGGAGTTAGTATATTTAACTAATGGCATGTGGAGAAACAGATGCCTTGTGCCCTGGAAGTACACCTTTTTCTGGTAAATTTGCTGTACTGGAATTTTTCTACAAATTATTTTTCTACTTTCAGTAAAAATCACTCTTCAGATAATTTGCCCTATGTATTCTCTTGACTTCTCTTTCAGCAAAATGACATTCACAGGCAAGCTACACACACACACACACACATACACGTATGCATATGTGTGGCTATAGTTCACTTGGCCCATACTTAAACGTGAGATGTAAGTGAAATGTAGTTCATTTTATGCACAGACCTCTTTGTGCAAAAATGATATTGTGCAACTTCCGGGCTACTTAACAAGGTGTGTTTGTGGTGGACTGAAAGTCTGTGTATGAGTGTGAGTGTGAGTGTTTTAGAGTAACGGTTAGGTAAGATGATAGATTTAGTTTTGTTCAACTGTGAGTGTTTTAGGGTTAGTGTATTTGGTTAGTTAAGCGGATAGATTTAGTGTGTGTCCGGCTGCGTGTCTATTTAGTGAGTGTTTGTGCTGTCTTGTGTAATGGTAGTATTACAGAAAGGGCTTTTTTAAGGTAAGCTGCATGGATAGGGGCAAGGGCAGGGTTACCACAAATTATTAAGGTAGACCAGACATGCAAAGACACACACACACAGATGCATACACACACACACAGACACACACACACACACACACACACACACACACACACACACGTGCAGACACATACACATACATATTCACACACACAAACACACACTTGTGTTGTCACACTTCTTTTTACAAACTGGTTAATTTTAATACTGTGTACCTTTTGGCTAGCTCAGCAGCTTTCGTATACAGCTTTTGCTTATAGTAACAAACAGCCAGCTGACTCTGTGCATATATATTTCCTCGTTCCGATGCTTCTTTCAGACATTCCATTGCAGATTGGATATCTTTCTTTATTCCAAATCCATAAAGATACATAACTCCAAGTGCACCTTGTGACTCTAAACTTCCATTACCACAGGCCTCAGAATGCCAGTAGAATGCCTACAGCAACATAACAATTAAAATTTGTTATAGTCTCATAAAATAGACAAGCACTGCATTTGTTTATCCAACAGTTCATTTTTGTAAATATCAGAAATACAGCATAACATCAATTTCTTAATATTTAAGAAATATATGAACACCATAGCTATGATTACCTGTGAAAATACATTTGTAGGTAAACATACTCAGAAAGAACTGTGCAGGTGTACAATGTATATAGTTAATTAACAGTGAACCATAACATTACCAAGGAATGGTTAACTACCACAGAATGATGGATGCAGTGCAAAAATTGCCCATATTGAATAAAATCATAAAAACAGTTTGCAAAATTATAGTGTAATGATTTGCATTGTAAATATACGTATATACCACATAACTGTGCCTGTAATACCATCAGCAGAATAAAAACTTGTAATGTACTTCCAAAAGTAACCAAAAATGAAAATTATTCCCTTAGGGGCCAAGAGAAGGAGTGAAACTGTCTAGATGATAAAAAATCTTAAAGAAGAGTATTCTATATTTTAAAACCAGTAATTACAATACCATGTGTACTTTACATCTGAGAAAGGATACAAGTGTTTATCTATCTATCTGTGATGCCCACCACTGCCACCAATGTGTGATGGCCACCACTGCCACCAAAATGTGACATCCCCACACTGGGCAAGGAATCAAGGAGCCTGAATCCTCACCACTGGATGGAATGTGCACTTGGAATACAAATGGATACACTCAGTATTTTGAGATGCAGACCTCTCTGCATTAAGTACAATTTCCCATAAGAGCACACAGGAAACACACTCAGACCAGGGATTGAATGCCTCTATTTCTGTCTCCCTCCAGGTCCCCAGTAAGACTCCTCACTGGTACAGCTGTAGGGTTAGGGCCTCTGCCGAGTGTCCAAGCCAAGTCCTCCAGCACCCTCTCAGTGAACCCAGTGCTTCATTTCCCTGTCCCAAGTAGCTGACACACGCTCTTTAAGATTTAATTTTCACACACACACACACACACACACACACACACACACACACACACACACACCTGGGAAAGGCTGGAACAGATTACCCACTCTACCAGCTTAGCCCAGACTATACATTAGATTAACTGCCACCAGTCAGTTACTATAAGACTCTTACAAAGGGTATCCAATTATACAGTGCAGTATTAATGCTAATACAAATGATACTAGTTGACCAAGACAGCTAGGCCTTCTGGAGTGGCCCACACAGTGCCACCAAAAAATATAAGTACTCAGAAAGGTTAGATACTTTCTACAAGGATCAGCCACAATAAAAGTTTAAATATATTTAATAATAAATAATAAAAGAACATGGATGGCTCAGTGGTGTAGCAGTTAGTGCTGTCACCTCACAGCAAGAGTTTCTCCGGTTCGATTCTCAGCTGGGGTGCCTTCTGTGTGGAGTCTGCATGTCCTCCCTGCATTCATGTGGGTATCCTCCAGATGCTCCAGTTTCCGCCTACATTCCAAAGACATGCAGTAAGTGGATTGGACACTCAAAATTGGCCCTAGGTGTGAGTGTGTATGTGTGCGAATGTGTGGTGCACCCTCTGAGAAGGGTTGGCCTTGGGCTAGCAACCTAACCCATTAAAACCTGTACTTGCTACAGAAACAATAAGTGATGAAGAGTGCTCGTTGTCCAATGTGCTAAATGCCCGGGAGTGAATCCAGGATCCAGGAATAAAACAGCATGAAAATACTGAATATAAATTCACAGTAAACCACAGAAAATATTGAAATTAAAACTGATGGACAGACTCATACAAATAAAGAAAAACACTCTCTAAACTAAGCTTCACTATATTCCTGACTGAATCTAAAAGAATTAACTGTTCCCTAGTTAAGTTACTTACTACCACAAGGCAAGATGCTGTGGGTGAGGTCTTTCTAGTTGGGTTCCCCAAAACAGACTATTCAATACTTTGAGATTACTCTTTGTAATATCTAAAATATAATTTCCAAGAGGGCTGGCAGAATGACCTTGTATAGTCACCTGACTCTAAGTTCTCACAGTATTGCCCTTTAAAGCTGACATAGGAATTTGGCATAGACTGCTACTATACACATCTAAATGTTTATGGCAATGCCTGGGGCTTCCCCTCTTTTTACTGAGCTAATGAACAAAGGCTTTTTACCAGATTTAGTTTCTCCAGTCGTATTCAGGACTGTGGGGTGCCATTTTAATGGTTTAATAGCTAATTTACATTTCCCCTATTTTTCTTAAGGCAAGCTAGCTGGTTAACCGTTGCTGTCCCAATATCCTCTATTAAAACATATATATTTAATTCAGTTACAATAATACATGTACATTTCTTTTCATTTCACCAGGGTGTACTATTGATGCATTTTAACACAAGCAAACCTAACAAATACATTTTCTGCACAGGCATCAGTACAAATCAGTTTGATATACAAATGACATACAGTTCCAATACATTTGTAACACAAGCATCTTGTATAAATCAGTTTGATAATTCAAAGGACATTTCATTCTTTACAAAACTCCAGCTGGCTATGCTGGCACTTGCCCATATCATTGCATTATCTATCTATCTATCTATCTATCTATCTATCTATCTATCTATCTATCTATCTATCTATCTATCTATCTATTTATACCAGAGTAATGCACTGATCACTGACAATTTTCACACAGAAGAAAAACAAAATGTGAGTAAACTAACAGAGCTGAACGAAGGCCAAGAAATGTCCTTTGTATATTCTTTATTAAAAAGAAAGGATAAGCGCTTTCACGGAGTTACCGCTTCTTTAGATCCACATAAAAACAACTTAAAACCAGTGATTTATACAAAAAGTAAAGTCACATGTCACTAAAAACACCAAATCAAACTCACTTCCTCTTAATTAATGCTGGCTTTAAAGGAATATTAGCATTAAGCCCTGGCTTTTTATGAGCTTGCAATGCTATTATCCACTTAACTTCTAAATTCTCCAAAATAATTTTCACATCACCCCTCCTCACACCAGGGTTAAATAGGTGTAGGGCTCTAAAGCAAAAAATATTGTGTCCTGTTTTAACTGTGTGTGCTGCTAAAACATTAGTAGTGACACTGTTCCTGATATTGCCAACATTCTCCAAAATCCTTTCTTTAAACATGCGCATAGTCTTACCTACATAAAAACTAAGAAACTGAGTGCAGGTTGCTAAGTAAACCAGACAATTACTGTTGTACGTGGAAAAAAAATCTTGGAATAAATTCTCTCATGGTTTTGGGATGAATAAATACTTGTTCTCTGACTATAAAGGTGCAGGCTTTACATTTACCACAGGAAAATGTTCCAAAGCCATGTGAAGAATCAGTCACTGCAGCTCTAGGGCCATAGCATAACATTCTCTTCAAACTTTTATTATTCCTAAAAATAAAACTAGGATGGCGGCCAACTACTTTGCTTAAAATGCATATGGTACAAGCAAAGAGGGATAATAAAAGAGCCCCCTATTTTTCCAGTAAACACACGAACTACAATAGTAGACATCGTAATAATAATTTGAGTCACGGACGTCCTAAGATGCTTTTTACATATTCCGGCAATGTTTTTGAATTTTGTGATATTTTCAAAAAGAATTGGGCCATTTTATCAAGTGATGACATTATACACAAGTAGCTGGCCACCATCCTAGTTTTATTTTTAGGAATAATAAAAGTTTGAAGAGAATAGGACAAACACTGGCATATCTGTTTAGGGCAGAAGAGAGGCTGAAACATAGAGGCATATTAGCCTTTCTGCTGTTACACAGTGTGCAAATAGCTTTGGAAGGAGTTTTGGAAACATACCCTTATGTAGGAATAAAACACTGAAATACAAATGGATGTAGCCATGTACTGGTAGCAACCAAATGTAAGAATGCCATTGTTCTATTGCTGAAAAGACCTGTGTGGTGCACAGACAAAAAAGTAAAAGGCTATTCTCTGGCTATCATGTGGATAGGTCCACAGTTGGGAGTTATGCAGACAGACTACATGCCTTGATAAACTAACATGTACACAGCAACCCTGTAAGTCCAGTAAGATAAAATCCACACAATACTACTTACGCTCTGTGTACTTCTGCAACCCTACCCAAATGTAGAATATACCTGTGTGTGAAGGGTCTACCAAGGATGTAGGTAAGCATACTCACTGTACTGAAATGTGTCCAGTTTTTCTGAGCAGCTCGTGCTAATGTCAACACTAAAAAAGCACAAACTGTTTAGAACTGTGTAAATGAATATTCACAGTATAGCAGTTCACAAACAATTCTTGTGCCAAAGGAATACATCTGGATAACTAGCTTTGTATGGCAGTTAATTGTAACAGTTGAAAAGAAAGTACATCTTTCCATGTATCTTGGGGTAGCATTTTGAGGGGTGAGTACATTTCTACACTGACAAGTGGGTACTGGGAGCAGCAACATTAGGTCTGAGTACAAAATGTAAATCTATGGCTAATACCCCTGGCTTCTGATATAACAACTATACCAACCTTATGTCTTAAACAATGATGTCCACACTAAACAAGCATGATCTCCATCTTGGAAAGCTGAAAGGGCCACGCCTACATGAGTGAGCAATTTATAGTACTGGGTTACTATGACAGTGATTACTTCAATTACTACACAGCAGGCTGCATGCAATTGCCAACAAATGCAAGAGAGGGAGAGAGAGAGATTGTTTAAGTACTGACAAACAGTACTGTATAGTACACACTGAAAGCTTATCTGGGTTGCCATACCTTTGTGTCCTGTAATTATGTCTGACGTGTGTGTGGGTATGTCTGTAACATGTCCATTGACATATGTATGGTAATACATATAACTGTGTATCTAGCAACATTCATAGTGTACTACAGCAGTATGTGACCTATATTCCCAACTGTGCACATATTTTGGCCACGGGTTTGGTATTAACAAGTTGTGTGGTATAATATTAATACATTTACTGGACCTTACACTGATTGTGATGGATGATATATTTCTTTACACATCAGCTTGATGTATATCTGCTGTGGCTAGGTGGTGCATCATGTTGCATACAGTGTGCCAGGTACTCTTGTATAGTCTTATATAGTGATTTTATTTTGTTGCTGTGCAGAACATGGTTCATTGGATAGAGAGTGAGCAAGGCACTTTCAAGCAATTGTGAGGTGAGCAGTGATAAGTGGCAGTTACAGTGTTTCACTCTCGGTTAGCTTATAGGTTGCTAAATGTCCATAAGCTGTGCTTACCCTTCTGAAAACCCACTTGCAAATGCTGAAATGTGCCTTATTCCATCTGTAGCCCCTGACCTTTGTTTTGGCTAGTAACAAAATAAAAAGCATTTACTAGGAAAAAACCCACAACCATTCAAATCACAGCATACATGATTTGCCACTAAGCCATCTCAGATATACATATTTATGTATTCACAAACATAACATCCAGTGCAATCATACAACACTACAGAAAATGTACTCCAACATGTAGATGTATGTGTGTGAGTAATTATTGTAATCTGTGCTCAGGTACAACATATTATATTATGTATGTAAGTATATATGGCAGTTCAGTGATATCTGTACTGTATAATGTTAAATGTGCCATATGACTTGCACAGACATATTTTTGTATTTATGTCTTCCAGGGATCATGGCCCACCACAGGAACCCAAGCTACAGTAGGGCTGAAGATTATATCATCACTACTGTTTTCATGAACCAGCCAGGACCAGCAGGAGCGTATGGCAATGTGGCAAGATCTTGTCCGCAGGGTCAATGAGGTAGGCCTGCATAACCGCACATATGAGCAGGTACGCCACCACTGCAGTGGACTTCTCCGACATGTCCATCAGCATGCCGCTGATGTGCGTATGGAACAGCTTGCAACAGGGGGTGGTGTTAGCATCCATCCCCCCCTCACCAGAGTGGAGGAGCTGCTCATGAGCCTGGTGGCACCTGCCCAACAACAACAGCAGCAGACATACACCATGATGGAGGTTGGAGCCAGGCAGCAAGTACACATGGAGCATGCAGGTAACATGGCATATCTGTAGACTACTGTTATCTGTATAGGTAGATCATGCATATGTGAGATGTGGAGTGTGTCGTTCAAAGATGTGGAGCCTGTTGTTGTGCAATACTGATCATTTGGAACATAATCTGTAGCCCTGTGAATGTAAACTGTTGTTGTACTGTACGATTGCAAACACACAGTAGCAATGCCAGAGTTGTGGCCACTGACAAACTGTCTCATCTCTATGTAGGTACCTCTGGGGTGACGTCAAGGCAGCAGACAGATGCTGGTGAGTGTGTTCTACATTTATTATTGGAAATAAAAAGTGCATGTCATAGTTAAGGTGTAGGCCATGCACACATGTAACACACCTACCCATAATGCATGATGTGCATGCTTGTTGTAAGAGCACGCACATCTCACTAATGTGATTAGTGGACTCAAACACATGCAATACCCAGACCATCTCAAACAAATGTGGCTAGACTGTAGTGACCATTGGATAGGCACAGTTGATACTCAACATCCACATAACATACACATCTATGTCATACACAGAGTATTTTAACATGCTACACATAAAGGATTCCCAAACCCTCTGTAAAGACACACTCCAGTATCCAAAATCTTATCCACACATTACACAGAATATACCTGAGGGGTAGAGGTCTATCCTGGGGCATTTAAACACTCTGCAACACACTACACATTCATGTCAGGGAATGCTCCTTATTGGCCTCCTTACAAAATCACGTAACAACTGGTTGTGAAATGGTGAATTTAGCCAAGGTAGTACAGTTCCTGCACAGCATGATTTGTGCTAGTTTGTGAAACATTTGTAGCCTTGAGTGACCACCTGATGCCTCATGATGATGGCCTATGGTACTATACCTCATCCAGTTATTGTAACCACAGTACTACACATAGCTGTCATTGCTACACACCATAATGATGCATGTGTGCACACATATGCACCTCTATACAGTATGCATACCAATCATCATTTGCACAACTGACACATACATGTCTTGTGATGCTATTGAGTGGCTAGGTCATATGACACATATTGTGTATGTGTAGTGTTTAAATATGCAGTCGTTGTTTTAGCATGCCATGTCATGGATGAGACTGACATGTCCACAATATGATCTACACTCACCATAAGTACCGTACATTGGGTATGTGGCCGAATGGTATTCCATCAGTTATCCATGCACCACTGATGATGTTTTGTGAATACTCATCATGCATGTGCTAAAAACGTGTCCACAATTAACACGTGTCCACAGTTATTTGCTAAAGACACAGAGGCTGTAATCAGCATTGGATATCTATCTGTCGGGTCTATATTTTATCCTTGAATGCTTAAAAAAGCGAACGCTGATTGATCAAACTTATTTTCACGAAACTGCAAAATATCGAAGCAGCAGAAACTCAATTTTTTCCTAGGGAAAGAATTTGGTTGTCCGTTTCTGTTGCTTCGTTTTTTTTCAGTGTTATGGTGGAAAGTTACCAGTCAGATTCAGGTAAGTGTGTGATTGTATGGATGTGAGTGTTAGGGTGATTTAGGTGAGTTAGGGTTAGGTCTCGGGTTAGGTGTGTGTGCAATTGAGTGGACATGAGGGTTAGGGCGGATTTAATTGAGTTAGGGTTAGGGAGCAAGTGAGGTGAGTGTGCGATAGTGACGGACCTTAGGGTTAGGGTTTGGGTTAAGGTAAGTGGGTAGTTAGTGGTGTGTGCATAGTTTAGTGTAGGGTTAGGTATCAGATTTTAGGTGTATGTGTGTGGATTTCTGTTTGTTTGGTGTGCTTGTGTTGTGTGTATGTGTTTTGGATCAGCGATTTTTTTCCCTGGGGAAAAAAACGCTGGTCTGACAGTTCGAGGTTGTAAGCTTTCGCTTAAATTAGGTCGATCAATCAGCGTTCGCTTTTTTAAGCATTCTATGATATAATATAGACCCTATCTGACACACAGATACACATCCAGCAATGGTATGTACACCTGTGAGTTATGGTGCACATACATCACAAGGTTATGAATACCTGCACAGCAATGTTGTGCCCATGTATGCATTGTGTTCCAGGAGGAGGGCCATCACCGAATAACAAAACACATGCATCAAAGCCATCTATACTGTTAGTAACAAGGATTGACTACACTTGCACTGCATGCTGTTGAGCAACACATGTCCTGCATGCTGGCAGGTGTGATATGACTGTTTTGCTTCTGATACTGTACTCCACCATCACCTGCTATTGTGTATTTTCTGTGATTGCTGGTGTTGTGTGTGTGTCTGCTTTTGGTAGGAGTATAGTTTTGTGTATGTGCATGTGGTCTGAAGTCATGTTCAGGTCTTAAAGTGTGTTTCCTGTTTTCCTCTCACAGGTGGTGAGGTGGGCATGGTTCAGTACAGCAGGGAACCTGATGTCACTGACACAGACAGTGATCATGAGGATAGGTGTGTTGAGGCACAAGCAGGTTTGTCAGGGTCTGTTGCTGGGCCATCAATTGACAGTACACAAGTTTTCACCCCATCCATGCACACAGTCATACTGCCTGTACCATCCATCATCACCATTGCCCTTAGCTGAGGGACAGTGTACGGTTGGCACTGGCCAGGACAGTGTGGTATCTATAGCACATGCATCAGGACACAGCAGCCATAGCCAGATGTCTGGAACAGTACCACATAGGCAGATTCTCAGGTGTCTCGTCAGAGCACTGCTGGTCATCATGCCCCTGGCAGACGTGCCACACCTCTTTCTACCACATGCATGTTTCAGGCTGTCATGGAGGCACAGACACGAATGGAGTGGTACACTGGACAGGGGCTAAGGGCACAGAGGGCTTATTACATCTCTGTAAATGACAGTATCCGTGACCTAGCAGGTGCCATACATAACTATACTTTGAGGTCATTGGTAGATGTTGGGGTGAGACAGTGGATGTCCTCCACAATGTCATGTCCATGTGTCAGGACAGTATGGGACGGTTGAGACATCGACGTGGATGTATGCCAGCAACATCACCAGCTGGTGGTCGCCGTGGACGTCCAGCAAGTCACAGCTGCTCCCGTAGTGACACTACCAGCCCCAGCAATGTTGGGGGGGCTGTCCATTGACCATCCTAGCAGACCACGTGCACGTGGCTCTGGCCAGTCCCAGCAGGGACCTGGATCCAGTGGACATTTGTCAACCTCTGAGGATAGTACCCAATCTGGATTAGTACCGGATACTGTCTGTAGCACTCCTGCCAAGCACAGGTTCCGTATCCATGGCCAGAGATGGTGATCTGTAAAGCCTGCCAGGTACAGTCTGTAGCTGTCTCACAAATCCACGTATATGGCAGCCACATGGTGGAACTGTGTGCATGCAGACACACACACATAAACCAGAAACCTAGGGCAAACACATATCCGCACACATGACATCAACATTGGCCCATAACAGTACTCATGGCCCTCACACACACATATCGATTGTATGGCTCAGTGTAGGCCTCTGGAAAACCAACAACACACCCTGTACATATGATGAAACCTGTGCCACCTCCTGTCATCTGTAACATTGATGCAGGAACAGGCTAACATGGTGCTGATGCACAGGGTGACTTTAATAAAGTATAGCAATGGTTGGATGTATAGCATGTTGTCAGCAGTAAAATGTAATGATATCCTTGAAGGTGTAGCTGAGCAGGCATGATGCATTAAATCTGTAATTAGCAGTGTTGTATTGTTTTCACCAGTGTTTATTCCAATTGTGTTTTGTTTGCCCATGTGCCACTTGGCTGATGTGTGTAGTTGTGTCAGTATGCATTATACAGTGGACAGTAAGTGTGGGGTGTGTGCAACACAGGTTTGTATGTGTCCATTTGTGAACATGGTGGAGGTTCACTGTCTGCATGTACATGCATATTGGACACATGGGCAGGGTGACATGCCCTGTATTGGCCAGTGTTAACCCTCCATAGTTTCTACTGGTGGCCAGTATGCATTGTACTACACACATTTTGGAACTTGAGTACGCATGTGTGTGTATGACATGGGTTGACACTGTGCTGTGGGTGATGCTGTTGTTGCTATCTGTCATTGCTTTGCATTACTAAGGTTAACACTGTCCCAGCTGCATAATTCTTTAGTAATGCATACTGTTCACCTACAGGGTTACATGGACCATGCTATCACAAACACAAGAAATACTCACTTATACAGTAAAAGTGCATTAGTCTCATGGACCCCTGCCATAAACTAAATATATAATAGAAGGTGTGAAGTTGTACCAAAAAAGAGTTACATACCAAGAAGGGATAACCTCTCTGGTCAGTATCATTGGGAAAATACAAGCCCTCATTAATCATACAAGGCAAGCTTCAAAATACAAATTGGCAAGGATTCCAAAGACAACACTAAAGCTTTCTTTAGTGTTGTTTATTATCTAGAGGGGAAATCTCAGATTGGGTCAGAGTTAATGTAAATGGACACAAAGTACACTTATCTGAATGACATTACCAATATCTTGTCAGACAGTTTGAATGCGGATTTCACCACCCTGTCATTACACAAGGGCCACATTTCCAGACCTAAAGAATGTAAAACTTGATGATTCACAGACACTCTAGTTAAAACATCTCTTTACCAAAGTCCAGACCACAGTGGCAATGGTACTGGACAGTGTCCCTGGCTGTGTCATACACAAGCTGACATATGAAGTAACCACTCACCTAAACACTCTCTTCAGATGCAGCCTCTATACAGGTTACATACTTGTGGAATGAAGCACGGTAATGGTGTTTACAGTCCACAGGGGTTGAGCTACAACTTCTTCTTCTCCTCCTCCTTTCAGATGCTCCCATTAGGGGTCACCACAATAGATCATCTGTTTCCATTTCTTCCTGTCCTCTGCATCTTGCGCTGTCACACCATCCACCTGCATGTCCTCTCTCACCACATCCATAAACCTCATCTTAGGCATTCCTCTTTTCCTGTTACCTGGTGGCTTCATCCTTAGCATCTATTTCACAATATACTCTGCATCCCTCCTCAGCACATGTCCAAACCAATGTAATCCTGCCTATCTGGCTTGGTCTACTAACCTTCAAACCTGGACTGACCCTCTAATATACTTATTCCTAATCCTGTCCACCCTCGTCACACCCAGTGCAAATGTTAACATAAATTGATTAAGGGTAGAGCTACAACAGATCCTGGACACACTCACCCTATAAGCCAGACAAATGTTATCTGGAAGGCTATGGAGCACAGCATTATGGAACTCATTAACAGAGACATTATGAACCTGCAAGCACTGCACCATAACCACTTAGGTTCTCTAAAGGCCAGATCATGGCTCCTACACCTAGAAAACTTCAAGCCAGTTAACAAGGCTATAGGTGAGGGAGGGGAGGTCCACACAGCCAAGCTATAGCTCACTCAGCAATTCATACCCATCCCACATTCTGGTATTATACATAACCTCAACAGACTGACCATAAATGACTGTTAGATGATGGATTGACAACTGATGCACAGATGTAGGACACAGTAACATTTGCAGCCTCCATGTACAATTCTATGCCAGTAACAAGTGGTATTCACCTGCACTCAGTCCTGGGACCACTCCTGTTTGGCATATAGCTTTCTTAGGTACAGGCAAACACAGTAGGGATATGTCTGCCCAAGTCTGATGAAAATGCATACTGTGGGATATAATTTATTCTCCAGATAACACACACATCCTCCAAAAGGGTGTCATAGAGACAGATACCTGGTGTCAAAATCATGCTGTAAAGCTATAAGCCAAAAAAAGCATAATTATCCACTTTTAGAAAACAAGTATCCCCAGAGTACCACATAGGTAGTAGCACCCAAAATGTGGAACAGGTACTAATATATACATAGAGCCATGTGTTTAGTCATCTCTCCTTTGATAATCACATTACCAAAGAGTTTTGGAAATCCCTCTGTGGAGCACATAAACAATAAAGGGTTTGCATGCAGATCAACAGAGGTTGTTGCACACCTATAATGATTAGTCATCTTTGCCAGACTTTGGAACAGGGTTCAAATATACCTCAAGCATAAACCCTCACTCACACACTTCAATAGAAACCATGATGAGTGGATGTGAAACAGAAAACGTAGCCCAGGGATCACTGCAGTGACTAAGCTTGTCACAAGCATACAGAAGTAACCTAAGGTCTGGAAAGCGCCAGCACGTTCTGGCAAGGCTAATAGATGCTTTCATAGAGAAAGCATAGTACCCACCTATGAAAAAATGGAGGTCACATGTATGTATATGGCTTTGCCCCACAGCTACCTTACATGTGTTATGTACATACAGTTGTCATTGTGATATGTCATACACTAGGAAAATCAAAACCCACTCCACATTGACCAACGGTGTCACACACTCTCACACACCTGGAACACAAGCACAGTTAGCAAGTGCAGGATTCAAACCCCTACCAAACTACATTATGATACTACAGCAGTATGCATTTACACGACACGCTATACACATTACTGGGATTGCAACTTCCCACAGGTATATTTGTAGGATGGTGACATCATCAGACTTGACAAAGATGAGTATATCACTTTTAAGGAGTGTGAGTAGTCTCCAAAAAGGTTGCTCCCTCTCCAGGGAGAGAGAGAGAGACAGACACACAGACACACACACACACACACACACACACACACACACACACACACACACACACACAGTTGGTAAGTGCAGGATTCAAACCCCTACCTAACTACATTATGATACTACAACAGTATGCATTTACACGACACGCTATACATATTACTGGGATTTCACCTTCCCACAGGTATATTTGTAGGATGGTGACATCATCAGACTTGACAAAGATAAGTATACCACTTTAAGGGGTGTGAGTAGTCTCCAGAAAGGTTGCTCTCTCCCCAAAGAGAGACAGACACACACATAAACATTTGGCAAGTGCAGGGTTCTTAATCCAAACTAAGTACTTTTTTTACACTTCAACAAGCAATATGGAGTTACAGGATGCAATACAGACATTACTCGCTGACAGTTTGCCCAAAGGGGTTTTTCACATTTTCTAACCTCAGCAGGCTTATCATACTACGTGTATTGTGAGTGTATTGTATGCATAGGCCATAACCATATCATATATGGGTTGAAGCACCACATGCTGGCACACACAGGATCAAACTGGTGGCTAAGCTCTATCAACCCAATACTGGACAATACAGTCCAGAGGAGTAGGGTCATACAAGCACAACACCAACAGTCTCACATAGACCTACAGTATAAGCTCCAGAAAAACACACACATAAATACACATTACCATACCCAGAGAATACAAATATTAATCTGAAAAAGAGAAAGTGTCCTCCTAAGCAGACAAGTAAGCAACATGCACCTCCAAGCACATACCAGAAAACACATAATACACCAAAGCATTGTGCCTCACAACAGGTCCTAAGGCAAAACAACATACCCAACACACGAGTAACAGGTGACTCGATAGTCAGGCACACAGATGTTCCACTCACTAAGCTGGACAAGGGGAAGGTTACTGTCAGTTGTCTGTCAGGTGCTATGATCCACCACATAACACAAGCACTTACATGACTCCAGAACAGGTACATATATGAAGCGGTCTTTGTACATGTCAGTGTGAATGATCTGAGACATACCTCCCAGGACAACATGACAAGAGATATACAGTAGCTCTATGATCATGTAGCCCAAGCTGGTATGACCCTGACCTTGAGTAGCATCTTACCTTCACCTACATGATACTGCAATATAATAGAAAGATGATAAAATTCAACAATTGGCTGAGCTTCTGGTGTCATCCAAAGGGGATCCAGTCTCTGTCTGCCTTTGATGACATGATAGACAAGCCTCGTTGCTTCGCTAGAGATGGTTTGCATGTGTCACCCCTATGCTTCTGAATACCGGACAAGGCTCTTGCTGTCCCCATATTACCTTTTTTAGGCAATGCTTAAAGGTTCATACTTGGGTACTAGGCTATCAGCCCTGGGGCCTATATAAGGCCAGCCAAAAAGGTACCCTGGCTTTTGCCACCCAAGAAAATTATTTTCCTGTGCCACTATCAAGCACAGCCACAGAGGTGATCCCCAGGGTGAATTTCCTATTTCCCATCCAATCATCAAGATTTTTCTTGAAGAGTGCTAATGAGGAGCTTTGTTTGATATAGATAG
Source organism: Protopterus annectens (assembly GCF_019279795.1). Classification (NCBI taxonomy): domain Eukaryota; kingdom Metazoa; phylum Chordata; order Ceratodontiformes; family Protopteridae; genus Protopterus; species Protopterus annectens. The sequence continues at coordinate 1,256,985,413 of NC_056733.1, forward strand.
GTAGTTTATTCGAGAGTATGGGAAGTGTATGGGACAGGAATCTATCCCTCCGGCATGTTCTGTTTATTGTGGTGACAAGGTTTAGGTCCCTAGAGCATGTAGCTCGGAGGGATTGGGATTTAAGTGGAGCATGTCCAAAAGCTCTGGGTTTGACATAGCTTTGTATGTTAGGCAGAGATCACCTCTGAGTAGGTGATATGCGACAGAGTAAAGCTGGATTATTTTGAGACGGTCTGTGTAGGGCATCTGTTTGAGGCCGGTAATCCTCTTTGTGAGGTATTTCTGCGGCCTTTCCATTTGTTGTAGATGTCTTGTGAGGTACATACCAAAAGGGGCATTGTACTCTATAATGGGTCTAATGAGTGATGAGTAGAGGGGAACAATGACCTCTTTTTTTTCTGGATGAGAAACCTTTTGTGATGAGGTGTGCCACGTAGAAGGATTTCCTGACTACTGTGGCGATGTGATTATCAAAGGAGAGACTACTGTCCACCTGTGTCCCAAGGTCTCTTATCACACTTTCAGTGTTAAGTATACTACTGCTTATGTTGTAGTTCATGGGTACAGAGATTTTTACCAAAGGGGGTTACAATGCACTTTTTGGCACTGAGCTTGAGGCCATGGCTTTGACACCAAGCATTTGTCTCAGTGAGGCCCTTTTGTATGATGTCCACATCGATAGGAGTTTTGATTATGGCTCCTAGTTTGCAATCATCTGTGAACTTCATTAGCCAAAGACCTTCTGTGTTAGCTTGTACTTCAGAGAAGCAGATACCAAACAGGAGAGGACCCAGGACTGAACCCTGTGGTACTCCACTTGTCACTGGTCTGAAGTCAGATTTGGAGTCTGCAATTTTCACAGTGTGGGTTCTGTCAGTGAGCCAGTTGGCAACCCATCTTGTGACATAGGGATTTATACCTAGTTTAGTGAGTTTATCTATAATTCCAAAGTGGGGGATGGTGTCGATAGCCTTGGCAAGATCTAGATAGGCTGTGTGAACCACCTTACCCTTGTCTATGGCTTTGGTGACTGCTTCAAAGAAGTCCATCAGGTTTAGGAGACATGATCTGCCTTTTACAAACCTGAACTGGGTGGAGTCCAGAGTTTGGAGATGTCTTTGTTTATAAGTATCATGATGATAAGTTCCATAGCCTTGCAGACCAGGCTCGTCAAGCTAATGGGGCGGTAGTTCCCAGGGTCCGTGGTGGCTCCCCCCCTTGTGGAGTGGGATAACCATCACTGTGCGCCATTCAACAGGCACAAAGCCTGAGGTGAGGCTATGATTGAACATGGTACTTAGGTGGGGTGACAGTTTGTTCTGTAGTTCGTGTAGAACGCAGGCTGGGATGTTGTCTGGTCTCATGGATGCTGTGTTCTTGCCTTTGGAGAGTGTGGTTTTTACCTGTGCAGCCGTGATTACATGAACTTTGCATTCTTCCGATATAGAGATGGGCTCTTTAATGGGTGAGAGGAGGGTAAAGTTAGCACTGAACCTATCTGCCAGGATGTTGGCAATATCAGTTGCGTCTGTATATTTAGTGCCATTGTGGTGTAAGAACAGATCTGAGTGTTGCCATTGAGATTCTTGACATAGCTATAGAAGGCTTTGTGGTTGTCTTTAGAAACAGTGGCAATTTTGTTTTTGTAACTAGCTTTGGAGGATTTTATCAGGGATTGCAGCTTCTTACTGAGGCTGACCAGGGAGCTCCTCCACTCATGAGATTTTACTCTCTTTTGCAACAGTTTCTTCCTTCTGTTGTACAGTTTGTTTATGGCAGGGGACCACCAGATTAGCTTCCTTTTTTTGGAGGATAGTGTCTTGGTTCTGTTTGGGATAGCACAATCCATGCAATCATGTAAGTGCTTATAAAGTGCACTTGTGTAAGATTCAGTAGCTGTAACTGTATTGTCCATCTGCATGGGTGTCATGAAGTTCACCACTTCTGTCTTAAGAAGCATGAAGTTGGCTTTGGAGAAATTTTTTACCATGGTTTCCTTAATGGTGGGTGGGGGCAGAATGTGGATATCTAGGGTAATTACCTTATGGTTGGATCGGACCAATGAGGCGTTGACTTCAGGTGTGGAACACCGGTCACTCAGGACAAACCAAACCCTGTAACCAACACAAATAACCACAAAGTGAGCTAAATGCTACTCATTGCCAGAAGTCTCAGCCTCCAAATGCACACACTCGAGGCACTTCTCAGTATGGAGAACATTGATATCTGTGCATTAACAGAAACCTAGTTCAAGGCTCCAGAGAGCACACCAGCACTACCAGGATACTACTCATTCCATACCTTCCAGCATCAGAACCTGGATCATAGCACATAGGGCGAGGATGTATCCATATTCATCAAGGATACCTACACCTCTCTCTACATCCTCTTTACAGGATATGTACCCATAGAATGTTGCATAGCAACGTTCTTCCCACTCCACGGGGGTGGGGCCACAACAGACCCTTGGCATTCCCACTCTATGAGCCTGATGAGTCTGATCTGCAAGGCAATGGAGCCAATCATAATGGAACTCAACAATAAAGACATTGGGAACCTTCACACAGTTGAGCACACCCAGTTTGGCTTCATCAAAGGCAGATCATGCCTTCTGAACTGGGTGGATTTCATTGAGACAGTTACCCAGGCTACAGATGATTGAAAGGACCTCCACACAGCCTACCTATACCTCGCAAAGCCTTTGACACCATTGCCCAGTCAGGTGTCATAGATGAACTCACCAACCTGGGCATAAATCCATACATCACAAGATGGATTGCAAACTGGCTCACAGATAGATCCCACAAATTAAGAGTTGCTGGCTACATGTCAGACTCTAAACCGGTAACAACTGGTGTCCCCCAGGGTTCAGTACTGGGGCCTCTCCTGTTTGGTATATAGTTCTCAGAAGTATATGCCAACACAGGAGGGTTGTGGTTGACTAAGTTTGCTGGGAACTGTAAAGTGTTTGCCATAACAGATTCCCCGGATGACACAAATATTCTCCAGAAGGGACTCTATGAGACAGATGTGTGGTGTCAGAATCATGGCCTCAAGCTCAATGCGAAAGAATGCATAGTAATCCCCTTTGGGGAAAACAAAGTACCCACAAATTACCACATAGGTGTTACCCCCTAAAAACTGACGAGGTAATAAGGGATCTGGGGACACAAGTAGATAATCATCTTTCCTTTGACAACCATGTTGCCAAAGTGGTTAGGAAGTCCTATGTGGCCCACCTAATCAACAAAGGGTTTGCATCAATATCAAAAGAGGTAGTGGTGGCCCTCTACTCTTAAGTCATCAGACCCATCATTGAATACAATGCATCATTTTGGATGTACTCGACTAGGCATATCCAGCAGCTGGAGAGACCACAGAGGTACCTCACCAAGAGAATTACTGGCGTCAAACAGTTGTGTTATGCAACACAACTGGAAAAACTAAATCTGTTCTCTGTTGCATACCACCTACTCAGAGTCAAACTCTGCCTAACATACAGAGCCATGTCCAACACATAACTGTTGAACATGCTCCATCTAAGGAAAACAAAATTGAGTCGCACTACACACTCCAAGGATATGAACCTCATGACAATGAATACAACATGCTGGTGGGATAGAGTACCATCCCAGAGACTTGCCTTACTGTGGAACAGAGTCCCAATGTACATCAGACAGAGCCCATCGCTGACATTCTTCAATAGGAACCTTGATGAGTGGATGGGAAACAGACAATTCACGCCAGGGATCACATCAGCAGCCCCACTAGAAAGGGGCTTAGGGTACTAACTATTAGAACTATGGCTTAGGAGACTAACCAATGGGGTGGTGAATGCTGCACAACTTGACTAGGCTAATATATGCCTTCGCGAAGATAGTCTACTATATACCTGTGAACCTATGTGACAGGTACATGTCTACAGATAGTAGATGTGTACTTCATTGTACAGTCATGTTGTACAGCAGGCACATGCACCACATACACTGTAATGCTTACAGATATTAGTGGCTATTATGTACAGTGGGTGAGATGTGCACCTCATGTCTTTTGTGCCATTGGGATGTGTGCTGGGTGGGACAGTCCTGGATGGCTCCCTATCATGGTCACCCTCTTACACACATCTCTGCCCATCCATCTTTGGCTTATTATACTGTGTTTCCCCTGCATATATAGGTACATAGGTAGGTAATAGGCTATCTGCCTGAAGGCATATATTAGTATGGCCAGAATGTGCAGCTATCACCACACCTGGGGTTAGTTCCCTGTGCCTCTGTGTAGTAGAGCTGATGAAGTGATCCATGGTGTGACAGTTCAGTTTCAGATACACTCATCAAGGCTCCTCTGGAAGAGTGTTAGTGAGTGACTCAGCTTAATGTACGTTGGGAGCCTGTTCCAAAGCAAGGGAAGTCTGTGAGTTAGTAATGTATCCCTCTAACATGTTCTATTTATTGTTGTGATGATTATATCTCTAGAGCATGTGGCACAGTGAGCTTGGGTTTACTTCAGATAGAGCATGTACATCAGTTCTGCATTGGGCATGGACCTGTCTGTTGGGCAGAGATCACCTGAGTAGACGGTATGCAACAAAGTACAGTTTGAGTTACTTCAGTCTTGTTGCATGGGGCAACTATATGAGGCCAGTAATCCTCTTGTTGAGGTACTTCAGTGGTCTTTCCAGCTGCTGAAGGTGCCTAGTCAGATTCATCGCAAGTGTGTTGTGGTACTCTCTGATGGGTCTGATGACTGATGAGTAGAGGGAACCTCCTTTGACCTACATGCAAAGACTTTGGCAATTTGTGGGAATGCATAGCATGATTTTCTAACCACGTTGTGAATGTGTCCATAGATCCCTTATTATTACCTCCATATTTAGGGTGTTGGCACCTATGTGGTATTTGTATCACTGTAGCTCGAGGCCATAATTTTGACACCACATCTGTCTGACTGAGACCCTTTTTAAGGATGTCTCTGTTGTCCCAAACATCGATTATGACAACCTTTTTGCAGTCATCCACAAACTTTGCTAACCATAGCCCTCATGTGTTTGACTGTACTTCTGAAAAGTATACACCAGACAGGAGGGGTCCCAGGACTGAGCCATGGGGGACAGCAGTTGTTACCAGCTTACAGTCCAACATGGAGACCACAATTCTTACCTTGTGGGATCTATCTGTGCCCCAGTTGGCAATCCATCAGATGACATACATGTTTATGCACAGGTTGTTGATTTTGTGGATACGGCATGTGTGTGGGATGTTGGAAAAGGGTTTTGCAAGGTCTATGTAGGCCGTGTGGAGCTCATTTCAATGATGTATGTCCTGGGTAACTGCCTTGAAAACTCTCTAGCAGGTTTAGGGACCAATATCTATTGCTTTGGTAACTGCAGTACAGATTGGATTGTCTATCTTACAACATGCACCTGTCAAGCCTTTTACATTGGTCAGACATCTAGACAGTTCAGAATTAGAATATCTGAACATCTGGGTGATATCAGGAATGCTAGGGTTACTAATGCCCTATACAGACATACATTGACTCATCCCACTGCCAAATTTTCATTTACTATTATAGACAACATTATAGGCAATCGGGCCTTTAAAACTGGATGGCATGGAATTCTTAATAACAAAGAAAGGAAATGGATAGTGAAACTTGGGGGTTTGTTTTCCCCTGGACTCAATGACAAACTATAAATAATTTTTGTATCATAATATATGTTTGTGCCAGACTTATTATTATTTGATAAACTTATTTCATACACATGCTTTTTGAATGTATACATTTATTAATTAAATTTTTCTAGACAGAAATGATGTCATACTACCTCATGGATAGAGGTATTTAATGTTGGGCTTCTCTTTTGCTATGTGTTATTCTACTGATGAAAGCCATGTGCTGAAACCAGTCTAGTATTTCAGCTTAATAAAGTTTTTACAGTTCTCTCAGCTCATTTCTGGTGCTGGCGTTTTTTTCGTTTGGTCTAACTAGCTTGGTTGCCTTGCACCAGCCGTACTTGCTAGCTTTTTCTTTGAACCATGATCTGCCCCTGACCAAACCAAAATGGGTAGGGTTGGGTGTTTGCAGGCTCCCAATAGCTCTGTTTATGAGTTCCATAATGATGGACTCCATGGCCTTGCAGATCAGGCTTATAAGACAATAATTCCCATGGTCTGTTGTGCACCAACACTTGTCGAGTGTGCCAAACGTTGCTGTAACCCATTCAACAGTTTCATATCCTGTACAGAGGGTGAGTCTCAACAGATTGTTCAGGTGCAGGGTCTGTTATGCAGAGGGTGAGTCTCAACAGACTATTCAGGTGCAGGGTCTGTTTGTTTTGGAGTTCACATATGACACAGCCAGGGACAGCATGCCATCCCATAGACGCTATGTTTTTAGGTGTGGATAGAGCTGTTTAACCATTGTATATGTGATTTCTGTTTTTTCACAATCTCCAGGTATGGTAATGGGCCTTTTTGTCAGTGAGAGGGGGGTAAATATGTATGAACCTGTCTGACAAGATGTTGGCAATGTCAGTCATGTACATGTATTCATTTATCCTTTGCAATAACTCAGAACATATATGAGTTTACATTGATATTTATGACATAGCTAAAGAAAGCTTCATGGTTCTCTATGGAATCTTTGGCAATATTTTTGGCAGAGCTTGGCTTGAATAATGTTAGTAGTGCCCATTGTTTCTTGATGATACTGATCGGAGATTTATTGATGATCTTTGGATTTTAACTTTCTTTGAACAATTAAAGTACTTGTATTACATAGTTTGATTATGACAGGTGTCCATATATTATATGGGTCTGTTTTCATATCACTGTGTGCGCAAGGCAGAATTGGTGAATAGTGACATGTGTCTGGAGTAAGAACTGCAACTGCCAGGTATGTGCGGCCCACTGCTGTACTCAGACATGGCCTAAGCGTGTGAGCATGCCCAGTATGACCTTTCAGTATGTTGTTGACTGAAATTTGCTAAATTTGTTTAAGTGTGTGAGCATGCCCACTATGGGCATACATACTATATGTGTGTGAAAAATCAAGTTGGTTTTTACTTCAGGGCTCACCTTTGTGTTGTACATCAACATGAGTCAATTTGCATAGACTTATCAACATTTCTACATACAGGGGGGAGCTATTATTTGTACATTTCTACCCGGGGGGCACACCTGATTGTTACTGTGGGTGTACATAGGATGAGGGGTACACCTGACACATACACATTTGCTAGGCCTGCACTGCTATGTCAGGTGCTCCATTTCAGTCTGTACTGTTGCCTATCATGCTGGCTTGAGGCATACCACTGTACTACAGACCTTAGCTTCCAATTACACACATATAAGTTTGTGATTTCATAGCCTACCCCACCCACATCACACTGCCTGGCCTGCTGTTATCTGTCTGCATAGGCCTGGCGGGAGGTTGCCCATATGCCTCTTCAGAGGGCATGATACAGCATTTGCTTATGTTTGCGTTTGTCTACAACTGTCCTGCTGGCTGTGACTGTTAGGTATGTGACCCCCCCCAACTGGTATGTGTGAGTGACATAAGTTGTGTCTGTGCCAGTAAAATGCTATCATGGCTTAGTGGTTCAGTACTGTGACTATAGTGCACAGTATCCTAAGTTTGAGCCCTGTCACTGCTTTTTATTTTCCTGCTGGGCAGACCTGACTGGTTAAGAAACAGTAAAGCCGGTGTGAGCGCGTTTACCTGCCTTTGCCCAATGTTGCCCAACTTGGCCCTGGTTAGAGCATTGTGCAGCTACGCGCAATTGTATTTAAACATGCCCAATACTGGTAAAATGTGCTTAGCAGTGCTTTGTATTGCTTAAAATAGGGTACTCATGCCTCAGGTGGTGCTGCAGGGCTGCCTATGTTGGATGCACATAGTACACTCCCTATACATGTTTGAAAACAGGTATTGTCAAGTTAGGCATCCCTTTTACCGTATGTGCGAGTCAGAGAGAGGTGTCATTTACAGGGTTCCTACTGAGTCAGTGTATGTGCTATGCGTTGCATCTTTGCCAAGGCCAGGGCATACTGGGCACGCCTCCTTCTGCCTACTGGGGCAGGCTTAGGTTGTTCCTCCTCCGATTCACGCTGTGCCTGTGCAGGCCTTGGCAATGGTGGGGGACTGTTTGGCCCTGTCCCATGCTGTTCCTGCTGCAGCTGTTTCCACAGGATCATATTGTGTAGCATGGCATATACCATAACAATTTGGGTATATGTAGTTGGTGAGTACTGCAAGGCTCCACCAGATGTGTCCAGGCACCGGAACTGTGACTTGAGCATCCCAAACACACGCTCAATTATGATTCTTGTTTGTGCGTGTGCCTCATTATGGAGTTCTTGTTCAGGTGTGTGTGCATTTCTGATGGGTGTCATCAGCCATGGCTCCAGTGCGTATCCAGCATCCCCTACTAGGTGACCATAGGGAATGTCCCCATTGGCAAATAACTGGTACAGCTGGGTCAGATGCCAAATGTGGGAATCATGATAGCTTCCAAGGCATCCAGCACACACATTCATTATTATGCCCTGGACATCGCTGATGGAGGGGAAGCCCTTGCTTTTGATGTAGACCCTACCCCGCTCACTGGGTGGTGCTTTGATGCGTATGTGCGTGCAGTCTATTGCACCCACTACCTCAGGGTATTTTGCTATTTGGTGGAAAAGACGCATATTGCTGGCCAATACCTCACAGGAATTGTGGAAATATATGTGGTCACCGACATGTGCTGACATGGCATCCAGGAACTGGTGGAGTACCCTGGATGCTGATGCCTGTGAAATCCCCAGCATATCACCAGTTGGTCTTTGGAAGGTACCTGTAGTTAGTATTCTTAGGCCAACACATACCTTGGTATCCACTGGGATGTGTTCCCCTCTGTTGGTTCTGTGTGTGAGGCGTGGCCGGCACAGCTCAACAATTTGCTGTAGGAGGTCCCTGAACACCCTATAGCGCTCCACTATCTCCAGCTCATGTAGCCCCTGGTAGGTTACCCTGGGTCTGGACACTCTTCCCTGTCTCCTCACTGTGGGTTGCTCAGCAGCATTCACAACATCACCACCCTCAGCACCTTGCACATGTTGGTTTATGATAGCAAGAGCAGCCCCTAACATTTTGTTTGACTTAAGCTTTTTAAGCTTTCCCTCTTTGTATACTGCAGTGTTGCAGAGTTCTTCAGAAAAAACAGGGGGAATGGTGTTTCCAGAGTTTAAAGTGCTAGGCTGGGCTGGGCTAGTCTGCTGCCTGTGTAATTGGCTGATTCTGATATATTTCATCTGGCAGCTCTGCTAGTTCTCCTAGGTTAACTTCCTACTACTTCTTTTCCTTCCTTTTGCCTTTATGTTTCCGCCCAGGGCAGCGCTGTGCAAACGAGCGCACACAGGCGCACACACTGTGCACAAGTTTGCAAGGAGTTTCCTATCTTTTAACAGTGTGCACCTTGGGTTTGAGGTTTTCAAATAGAACAACTGTAGGCACGCCTCTTTGCAATCCTGAGCAACTCAGGGCAAACACGAGCCACTGTGCTCCAATTAGCTTATAGCCTGTCTGACACCCCCCCTCATGATGTCACCTATATTTTAGTCTTCTACTCACCTACTCCTAATCTTACACTCTTGGAACATGCCTCACATGCTGGGGAAAATTGGGATTCACTATCCTTATCCTCATTGGCATAGGATTGCCTAGTAATGCATGGTTACATCTCTCACACTGCGCCCCCCCCCCTTAGCAACCACTAGTCAGTAGCCATGTTGTCTTCAGCCTGCCATTCACCTGCATGTCAGAATAAGTTTTTTAGTGAAAATGCCTATTTTTGGCTTTTTTTAAATGATTTTCTTGTTTTTATAAGCACTGCACATTTGCACGGTGCTGCGCTATGCTTAAACATCGGAGATCGGGGGGAAAAAATTAAAATTTTTATCTTTTTAAACATTTTGCAATGCCAGTGGCCTTATATCTGGCCATTGGCATGCTTCCTCAACTGTATGCATCCTTTATTTGGAGCTGTCATAGCTCCGTTTAGCTATTTGCAGAAATGTACTCTGCTACCAACGGAGTACATTTCTGCATGTAACACTAATCTTCTAAGGACAGGTTAGTGTTTGCTGGATTGCAAATTTACCTCATTTGCATGGCTTTCACCAGCAAATGAGGTAATTTGCATACCATGATGCTGTCCATGCAAGACTAGCTTTAGCAGCTCTCGTGCACACCCCTGACGGCTGTTCCTGGATCGCACAGCAGACATATTGCCGGCGTGAGCTCCTGCACTGATCTTGCACTCTGTGCAAGCTTTCGTGAATCCGGGGGTCAGTGTTTACAAATTGCATATCAAAATATCAGTGGCAAGAAAGTTAAAAGAGGTAGGTGGTGATGAATATGCATAAACATAACAAAGCACCAGTTTTTGGTGAAATAAGTAGAAAAAGCATACATATATATATATATATACATACACAATTACACACACACACACACACACACACACACTGAACAAAATGTAGTTTGAAAAGAATAAGGGGAAGACTGACTCCCCCTTCTCTTGTATTGTGTGATCCATGAGTTGATATATTTAGGCTAGTAGGAGTGGGGAGGACCAAGTCTCACACTTGGGGGGTGGGTGGGGAGATTTTACTTGGTTTAATTTTGTTTTCAGTGATTTTTTTTTTCATTTTTACCTCAATTATTTTCCATTCAGAGAGTTTGTGTTTCACTACTCCTCATCATGTATATCTATTTTATATATATATATATATATATATATATATATATAGAGAGAGAGAGAGAGAGAGATCCTATATGTATATAGGTAGATATGTAGATACTTGTAGAGAAGTACAATTGTTTTCCAGCCTTAGGGGGTAAAATGTTTTCTTCCCTTAAGGAAAAACATTAAATTACAGGGAATACTGGTACTTCATGAGCATTGAAGTTGATGGCTGAGCCTCCTTAAAATCAGGAAGAAAAAAACACAAACTGTAACCAATCTCATTTGAAACTTCAAAGTAATCAAGTAACTTGTTTAGCCCAGTGCTCATATTTTTAATATCTTTTATTTTTCAATAAATATCGATCTCTAAACAAATTATAAGTGCTGACTCTCAGTGTGATCTATTATTGATTTTTTCCTTGCTTATGGAGATGTCTAAGGACAGGCAAAAAAGGAGCAAGTAGTTCCTTGCTTCGATGAGTGTCATATTGTTCAGTTGAGGAGCTAGGGATCTAGATAACAGAATATCTGAATGCCATATAACCTCATGTGACAGCCAATCACTGCCTTGGGGGTTGTCATGAAACTAAATATCAGAGCTCAAAACTGGTGATGACTGGTTCTGACCTGTAAGCACAGAAATCTATTGGAACCATTGGCAGTTTTGATGTGCTGGTATGCATCCTAGCGATCCAGTGTGCACATCCAATCCCCTTCCTAGAGACATAGAAGGATGGACTGTACCATAACCATTCCTGATTTGCTTTTCTTGATATACTGATTTATGCCTCTCAATTCTAGGATGGATCTGAGATCCTTGGTTTTCTTGGGAACCAGACAGGATCTTAAATAAACCCCAGATCTTCTCAGATCTGGTGGGACCTCCTGGATGGATTTGTTGGATAGAAGGCTTGAAACTTCTGCTTTTGCTACCCTCTTTTGAAGGGGAGGAATATCTGGAAGTGGAAGGGAGGATGGTCTGGGCAGCTGGGAAAAGTGAATGAAATAGTCTCTGGATATGATCACCCAGAACCTTTTGTTCTTCATGACAGCCACCCACATGCCTTGGTGCAGGGAGAGTTGGCCCTGACTAGCTCCATAATGTGATAATTAGGCAAGATCCTCTGGATTCTGCTGCTACTTTAATAAAAGGGGCCAAAAAGCCCTGGTTCTGCAGAAAGCTTCTGTCTCTGCCTCTGTGGCAGCATCCATTGAAGGGATACCAGTATCCTCCACTGTAACCTCTGTCTTGAAACTGGTCAAAGGGCTGCCTCTGGAACTTTTTGATCCACAAGCTGTTAGGACCTGCTTTGTTCCTTGAAAATGATTTTTGGGGAGATGTGAACTTGATACTGATAGTGGACCAAGTCATGTCCTCTTGGTCATTCTCTACCAGTTTCTCTTTCACTTTAGGTCAGAAAAAGTAAAAAAAAGCATTTGTGATATTTATTTTACATTTGTTTACTGGGAGAGTCTGACTGGGCATAAAACCCTTTTTCAGCAGAGGCCTGGGGAGAAAAGCTCCACTGTTAGTAGAATATTATGTTAGTAGAAAGAAAACTTTATAATACAATAAAGAAAAAAATAGTAACAGACATTCATCACGGTAAAATGACTAAAACAGAATAGATTGGTCCAGTGGGAGACAAGACCAATAATCTTATATAACAATGCTTCTAGAAGACAGTTCTTACAGTAGTAGTAGGTAGTGACATTGTATACAATGAGAGTGCAATTATGATACTTAGTCTTATATACAGGTAGCATAGCAAACTGAAGACTTAAAATCTGATAGATATTAACAGTGAGAAAGAAAAAAACAACATAAGGTAGTCATATGACTTAAATTCAATGCTCATTACATATGCAATTAAAATTTTAAAATCAGCTGGTTCCATGGTTTGGGATACCCATGCCCAGTGCATGTACATGTCCATGAATTGGTGAAGTGGGCTTTAACGTGATGCTTGAAGTTTTTTAAGCTATAGTTCTAATTTCAAATGGTAAGGCATTCCACAGTTTAGCAATGTAATAGGAGTATAGAGAGTCACTTGACCTATTTTTACTCCTGGTTACTTCAGTTAGAGTTTTATTAGTGGAAATTAGTGGATGGGTACTTATATGGGGATTGAGGAGGCCTTGTAGAGCTGGTGTTTTAGCGGGTTTATAGTAAATTCTCCACAAAGCCAGAGCCAAGCATAGCATCTCATAGTAATACATAATGTCCTTAAATTCACTTCTGCAGTATTCTTAACAGATGGGATTCCCTGACATGGAAGCCCGAACATCAGGCCAGTCTAGCAAAGACTATTTGTTGCTTTTAAAAGGTATGCCGAACATCACCTAAATGTTCCTTGTGTAACATAGGGCATACAGGTGACATTTAGGCCTACCATAATCAGAACTTCTTTGCCGCCATTCTGAACGTATCTTTTTACCATCCATCTGTTTGCCTGTATCTGTTTTCTGCCAGTTGAATGCATTTTCATTTTTCAGTGACTACCTACACCTGTTTGCTGACTTCTATTGCAGATACAGATAAGTGCTCCATTGGGGATTTTGTTTTTTCTTACCTTGGGGTTAAATGTCATCCAGGAATGGTAAATGCCGGTGTAGGAGACAGATTCCCCATAAAGACCACCACGATAAGTGTATTTTTGTCTAGAAGCTTCTCATGACCATATGTCTTGTTCTATTTGTCAGGCGTTGATTCCAAAAACCCTTCACAGTAAACTTTCTTCCCTTTCCTTGTATCTCGCAAACCTGAGTCTTAAGCTTCTAGCTAAAGATACTCTCCTGCCCTGATGGTCAGCCATTAGGGAAGAAGAAGGTGAAAAAGATATGCTTGGAATCTTCCGCTGCCCAGCCTCTATCAGGTGTTTCTCGTGAGGTCATTACAAACCTGGAGGCTCACCTGGCCATGTTATTGGATTTCACTGCAGTGACCATGTCAGAGGCCGGTAATGGTCTGGCTGGCAGCATGTCTGAAGAGGCTTTGCAGGCATCCATCTTGGACATTCAGGCGGAACCATGTCTATTTTTTTCTAAGGGACCTTGGGGAGTTCCTCGTTTTTTGGTTTGGGAAGAAGTTCCCTTTATAGTTCTCAACTGCTATCCTGGGTCTCAGCCTTCTCAGATTTCTGGAGGGGACATTCCCTTAAAGAGGAAACAAAAACAATTAAGCAGGTTTCCTCTGCTCCTAGAGCTCTACAAAGTGAGTGGCAGGCCTTCACTCAGGGGCTATTTGCTGCTTTAATGTCCTTAAAGCCTCCTCAAGGGGTTTTGGTTCCTGTTCTTCCTTGGTCCTCTACTCCTCTTAAAAGGCCTACAGAACAGGATTCTTCCGAGGATGAGTTGGATTCAAATAATGAATCCCTGACTTATTCTAGTCAAATTCCTTCTCCTTTAGACTATGGGTCAGAGGAGGAAGAATCTATTAGTCAAGATATTCCTTTTGAGGAAATTTCCTTTGAGGACACATTCTCTAGGATGATGAATTTTTTTAAGTGGGATTCTGCTCAGGTCTCTGATATCCATAAGGTATACTATGAGTTGCTACAGCTGGACTCCCCTAAACCTGCATCTATTCCTCCTGTGTTGGCTGCTTTGCTGGATGCCTTTTCCAATGTCTCTCATGTATATGGTTCTCTGCTCTCTGCTCCCAAGACGCCTAACAGGTTTTATAGGGTGCCTGAGGATTGTTCTTTCCTATATAAATGTCCTGCTGCTGATCCCTCTGTCGTGTCTGTAGTCTCTGATAAGCCATCTCAATCGCTTCCTTTGCCCAAGTTATTGCCTTCTGACAAGGATAGCAGAACTATGAAAAGGGTGGGTAAGAAGGTTTACACTTCTGCTACCCTAGTTTTTAGGCAATAAATTATCAGACCCATATGTCTAGGTATGTGTTGGCTCTTCTTTCTCAGGCTTGTCAGCTTATTTCTGATCTTCCAGACTCCGAGGGTAAAACTTTTGCTCTTTCCTTGCTAGGTCAAGTCATTTGTCATTATATTAAATATAGTTATGATGCAGCAGATGCTCCTTCTAGGGCTGCTGTTTTTGGTTCAGTGATGAGGAGGTATTCTTGGCTTAGGCTTCAACCTCTACCTGATGATATTAAAGCTAAGTTAATGGATGCTCTGGATTCTAAAATTTTGTCTTGGGAAGCTGCTGCTGGATTGTTTAAGACCCTTAAGGATATGGATAAGGCCATACAGGAGCTTAAACATGTGTTTGTTTCTCCTGTGCCTAAATTTCAGGGTAACTACCCCGCTAAGCCTGCCTTTGTTCATAGGCAATCCAACCCTTCTACTAAAGGTAGGAAGAGTGACAAACAGGCTCTTCCTGCTAAGGCTTCTCAGTTTTCAGGGACTCTGAAGCTTTCTTTTCCAGATGAACCAGGTGGAGTATGACTCTCCATCTCTTCCCAGCCACATTCCTCTTTCTCTTTGCCTTACTCTTTCTCTTCCTGTTTGGCTTCAGATCACTCAGGATTCTTGGGCTCTGTCAAATATTCATCAGGGGTACTTCATGGTGTGGAAATCCCATCCTCGTCTTATGGGCATTCCTCAGCCTCCGCAGGAACAACTTCTCTTTTTTCCCAGAGGTTCTTTAAAATCTCTTGACTCAGGTTACTATTCAAGAGGTGCCTGTGTCCCAAAGGGGGGAAGGGTTCTACTCCAGACTGTTTCTTGTGCCCAGAAAAGAGGAGACTTGGAGACCTATTCTAGACCTCTCTCATCTAAACATTTTTTCTAAAAGTGCCTTCCTTTCAAATGTTGTCCCTTCAGATTCTGTTTCCTCTCTTGTTCCCTCAGGCCTATATGGTGTCTTTGGATCTCAAGGATGCTTATCTCATATTCTGATCCATCCTCTTTTCAGGAATTTTTGCATTTCTCTCTTGCTTCCTGGCATTCTCAGTTCTCTGCTTTGCTATTTGGCCTTTCTACTGCCCCACAGGTGTTCACCAAATGCCTTGCTCCTGTGATTGATTTTTGCAGGCTTTGAAGGATCCAAAATTTTCCTTATTTAGATGACCTGTTGACTCATGGGTCCTCTCCAGAGACCCTTTTGCAAAATCTTCATTCTGCCACTTCCCTTCTTCAGAGCCTGGGGGGTCACTATAATTTTCAAAACGTCTTCTCTGACTCCTTCTCATGATCATGTTTTTCCGGGTTGCAGGATTCAGACAGTGCCAGTGCTTGAATCCCTGCCCCCTCCAAAGGGCTTCACTGTCATTTCTTTCTTGCAGACTCTTCTTCCTCTGGTTTCCATTACCACCAGGGAGTTTCTGAGAGCTCTGGGTTATATGGCATTCGCCATTTCCATGCTCCCTCTGGCCAAACTTCACATGAGAAAGTTTCAGTGGTTTCTGAATTCAGTGTGGCTCCAACATGCACATCCTCTAGACTTTGTAGTTCTTCTTCTTCCTTGTCTCAGACAGGAACTTCACTGGTGGATTCAACAGTTACCTCTGAATTCAGGGATCCCTTTTCATCCCCTTTTCCCTCTCAGTTTCAAAGACACTTCAGACATGGGATGAGAGGCAACATTTGGCTCCCTAAAAGTACAGGGGTGTGTGAGCAGCTCGTCAGCAGAAGGAGCACATCCATGTCAAAGAGATAAGAGCTCTTCTGCTGTCTTTTCAGGCCTTTCAACCTCTTTTCTGTCCAGGACCTCTCAAGCTGTTCACAGACAATACCACAGTGATGTGGTATATCAACAAACAGGGAGGAATGAGATCTTATCTTCTTTGCTGGTTGGCACTTCTGTTATGGGATCTTGCTGTAAAGTATCAAGTGACTCTTCAGGCAGTTTATGTCCCTTCCTTTCAGAACATTTTGGCAGACACTCTGAGCAGGTGCTTCACTCAGTCTCATGAATGGATGCTTCACAGGAATGTGTTTCTGGACATTATCTACCAGTGGGGTACTCCTCAAGTGGATCTTTTTGCCTCCACTCTGAACAGACAACTTCCCCTGTTTTGTGCCAGAGTTCCGGGTTCTCTGGTCTGGAAGGTGGATGCCCTCTCATTTTCTTGGAAGGGAATGTTTCTTTAAGTGTTCCCTCCCCTTTCTCTCATTCCGAAAGTCCTGTTCAGCATTCAACAGGATGCTCCCAAAAGCTTGTTGGCGACTCCCTTTTGGCTGCGACAGCAATGGTTTCCTCTGCTTCTGTATGAGGGGCAATCATCACACATTACCTCACAGGGTGGATCTAATCACACAAGACAAGGGATCTCTCATCTATCTCCACCTGCCTCTAATTTTCTGCTAGTATCCAGTGTCACTTGTCTCTTCAGCACATCTACAGTCTGCTCAGCTAGGGTAATTTAAAGTGTGAATGGTAAAAGCCCCCAAAGTAAAAGCATGCTTCTCTATTATATCCATAACCAAGAATCCTCTTCTGGCAGATGGACAGCTAAACTCTCATCTGAGGATTCTTTCTTGGTTGCTGCTGCTACCATCATTAATTCAGCAAGGGGTCCTTACTCTAAAATGGTCTGTTTTCTGAGGATACAGTATTTTGTCTGGCTTCCTTGGAATGTGCTCAGTTACATCGAGCTCTTGCCAGGCCCTTTCCACCGTTGAGTCAATCATGTGGTCAGCAGAAGAAACCACCTAAGTCATAGAGGGAGAAGAATGAAAAGCATCCATTAGAATTTCTTCATCAAGGGAGAGTGATCTGCAGGCCAAGCACTCCTTAGTATTAATTCATTTAATCATTAACCCAGAATTACACCAAATTTGGGGTTATCAGGGAAGACTAGGTGGGACTTTCTCCACACTGAGGACTGAATCCTTGGTGAGAGACTCTGCCAGGGAGTCTACGTGTCTCCTCTTGCTCTTCTTCCTAGGTACTTTGAGTTAGGAATCGTCCAAGTGGGAGGAGAATGGGTCTAACCCTGAAGAGTGTCTTTTTCTGAGGCTCCATCAACTCATTGATGTTGTAGCTCATGACTGCTGCCAAAAGCTCTCAAAGGTCATGCTGGGTATCAAGGGATAAAACCTAAGGAGGTGGTGTATCTGTTTTGTCCTGATGTTTGGACAAGGTGGACAATCTCTCTCTAAAATTTAAAATGCTGAAGAAGTGTCTGTGGGTATTGACAAAGCTGTTAGCAAAGCTGATTTTAGTATTGAAGACGATATAAACGATTGCCCAGAACCGAGGAAATTATCTCTGAGATCAGTCCCAGACCTGGAGATGGCTTTGGCACTGAACATTACAATGATTAAGGTTAAAATACAGTAAATGGCCACAACAGAATAGGAGCTCACACAGATACCAAATGCTTAACAATGACCTCTCGGGGAACTAGTCACTCTCAATACCAAAGGTGCTGACATCAAGAGCAACGGGATTAAGGAAGTCAGTACAGAAGGATTACACCCTGTCAACACTGACACAGACTGCACTGTCATTGCAGTTAGCTCCAACGCTCCTGGTGCCAGAGATGGGCCCAGGGAAGGCAATGAAGAAGTAGAAGGTTGGTGTTCTGACCTGTCTATTATAGAGATGGAGGGAATGCTATGACACCCATATCAATCTGTGTTTTTATGAAAGTACTTATCATACACTCTTAGTTCTACTGCACAGAAGGACTCTTGATAAAATCCATCAAAATGCAAGACATAGCACAGGTATGTCTCGAGTTCATGCACTTTGGAAGTTACTTTCTCTAAGGAAAAACTCCCTGACCTTTTCCTCAAAGAAGGCTCAGGAATAATAACTACCTTGAAAGGACAGGTTCTCTTAAGAGAGATCTGTAAAGGAGCCTGGGGCACAGATCTTTGTTTCATGGTTTCATAGGTTAATACTAGGCTATCTGCCCTAGTGGGCCATTTTAGGCCTAGCCAAATTTCCCATTCCAAAGATAAGAATCAAAACCTGCACCATGTGTCTATGAGGCAAACACCTTAATCATTATGTCAACCCCCAACCTTATGGTAGGTCAGGATGAGGATGGATCAGTGCCAGCTGATTGGAGGTCTTGGCTGGTTATTGTTCTAACCTAGACAGCTTGTGGAAGAGGACTGAATATCTTGAGACTACTGCTGTCATCCTCTCTTTACTTGTCTTTGCCTTCTTTCTTTTTGACAATTACTTATTTCCTTCAGCATCCTTCTGTTGAAAGGCCTGCAAATTTCTCACTGCTCCTATAGGTGACAAGGCCTCTGCCGGATACAAAATACAAAGAAACAATGCATTATGGGAGGTATGGGAGTTTATGCTATGTGAAAAGAGCTGTTTGCCATGCTAGTAGCTAGTGGCAACTAGTCCCCTCCTATATAGTGAATGGACTGGAAAATCTAAGATTCCATCTACCTTTTTACTTACGTATATGTGTGTGTGTATATATATATATATATATATATATATATATATATATATATATACTGTACATAAGTATTTAATATTTGTTAACAAAGTAGAGCATTGATGCTATGGAGCATTTTTATACTCAACCCAGTAAGAGAAAATAAAACAAAACAAAAAAATATTTAAATAATGTCAGTCACGTGAGTACATATTTTCAGGTGCCATTGAGTATAAAATTCTTTTATCAGTGCAGACACATACTACATGACAAATATAAGTAAAATATATAAATGATAGACACTATTTATAAAATAAAAAAATAGAAGGAAATAAGTGAGAGATAAAGAAAGATGAGAAAAAAAAAGAAATGGAAAAATGGTCAGATATTTTGAGCTTTGTTTTTCTTTCTACTAAGAAATTAGACATCTCTTTGGGGAATAAGTTAAGAAGAAAGCTTCGTGGTCTGCATCTGTGGTATACAGTGACAGACACCAGACTACAAACCAGCCGACCCAAATCAAACCAGTGGACTTATTGCTGGAGGAGGAGGAAGCAGTGACTTTTTGATGGCTCACCTATTCCAGCAGGGAGAAATTTCTGCCCACAATTAGACATATCCACAGTGATGGAGATGGCACTTAAATCATTAGGCAAATTGCCATTAAAGTTTGGTATAGAAGGGGGCAATGGAGCTATTTGGCATTATGGTGATGCATGTGATGTCAGTATCTATGCTTAATAAGGTCATAAAAACCCTGGCATGTAGGACAGTATATGTGATGATGTTAGCTATTCTTCTCTGCTCCACCACCTTTTCAAATATACCCGTTTTGAAGTCTGAGACTGAGGGGAATAGTACTAGGGACATTAAAGTAAATGTAGCTATAAAGGTAAAATGAGAGAAATTGACTGTCTGCTAGAGGGCATGCAAATGGGCCCAAAAAACAAAAATGACAGAGCTGGGTGGAATTGAGTGGAGTTATTAGGTTCTATGTTACATCAGACCCATATGGATAAAGCATTTGCGAAGGCCTGCTTGAACAATTAATTTTTGAGGTGGGCACTGAATTTAGGGAAATTGGTTACTTTTAATTCTATCAGAATTACTTCCCATATTAGTGGAACTAACACTGAGAAGCTGTGGTCACAGCAGTGCAGCCTCATTCTGGGAGTCTAAAGGGAAGGGAGAGATGAGGGAAGTGGTTCCACACTGTAAGTGAGGGACTAGAAGGTGAGACAACTAGTGAAGAATGGGAAGGTTTCTAGATTAAGAAATTCATATATCAGAAAATTTAGAGACAGCTGTAACATAGAAGATACTCTGCTTTTGTCAGTACCAGTCAGTGGTATCCTGTTTTTGCTACCTGTTTGTTGACTACAAATGTTGTCAGCAGTTTGCATGGATACCATTTTCTTTTTAGAGGTAAAAGTGATTATAGGTACATTGTGATCTAGCTGTATGAAGAGCACTCCTTCACCAATTGCTGTCTGCTTTCTCAGGATAGGAAGTGAGATTTCTGCTTTTTTTATCTTGGAATAATTGGGAGTTAATTTCTACATTAATTACTTCTATATAGTGTTGGGAGTTAAATTGTTGATCTAGTTAGAGCCCCAGGTATCTGAAGTGTCTGGTAGTTTTGAAAGTAATATGGTCAGAGGGAAGTACATTTCCATTTTTTGGTATGGAAGGCAGTTTATGTTGGGTTCTAAAATTAGAAGTTATGTACCTACCATAACGTTCCATGTTAGTTGTCTTCGATCCTCGGCTCCGACTTCGGCTGCCTAAGCAGAGCTAATTTTTACCAGCTCGAGGCAACCCCTATATATCCCATGATGCAAGAGGGAGCAGACCCCGTTTGGTAGCTAAAAGAAATAGCAATATTTTCTTCCAACTGAAGAGGAGGAAGAAAAATAACAATAAAAAATAACATCAACCCTCTAGAAGGATCATCGTAATCTAGTGACACTAGGAGTTGAACAGCTAGAAAAAGGTAATAACCTCTTAATAGAAGATGCATAATCTTCCGGTCTGACCAGGCTAGGGGATGGAGAGGGCGGAGAAGAGAAGAGGAGAAGACAACTAACATGGATGAACGGTATGGTAGGTACATAACTTCTAAATACAATCTGCAATCTCGCTTTCTTGCGCTGGATGCACCTCTATCCTGGGTGGCTCAATGGAACAGACTCTGAGAGCGGTGGAACCAAAAATTATTCTGTCTCTGGAGACCAAATCTAATTTGTAATGTGAAACAAAGGTATGAGGAGAGGCCCATGTGGCTGCTGCACAAATAGTGTCTATTGGAAGTCTAACTTGAAAAGCTGTAGATGTAGCTAGAGCTCTGGTAGAATGGGCGTGATCACAGAAGACAGCCACCTAGATAAAGTTACCTTAGAAACTGGAAGGCCTTTCCTGTTCTCTGCATAGGATAGAAATAGTTGATCAGATTTCCTAAAATTTTAGTCTTGTCCAGATAATATCTGAGCTGGCGGTGAACATCGAGATAATGTAACTTTTGTTCTGCTCTATCAGAATAATTTGGGAAAAATACTGGAAGATCAATGGATTGATTTAGGTTAGTCTGCGATGCCCACCTTGGTAGAAAAGACGGATTTAGTCCTTAGAGATACCCTGTCTTTGTGGAATATTAGATAGGAGGGCGAATACAGAGCATGAAGCTCAGATATACTCTCCTGGCAGAAGTAATGGCAAAGAAAAAGTGTCTTCCAAGAAAGCAATTTCAAAGAACAGGCAGCTGCAGGTTTGAACGGGGGGAAGAATCAAGGATTAAAAATTATTTAGATCTCCCACTGTGGTGGGGGTCTCTAATCGGAGGTTTCAATAAAAAAAAGACCTCGAAAGCCCTGCCCAAAGTTTATGTGACGAGCAGTATAGGGGTCTATGTTCCTAGCTTTGCCCAGAGAAAGAGCAACGCCATTTATACTAGTGTGTCTCTCTTTCTGGTAGATTTTTTTAAGCTACTATGATATCAGTCGTACAGGATGATGCAGTTGACCCGACTGGTGGGTCAGAAGATCTGGAACGGGTCCAGATGCCATGGCTGTACCAAGAGGTACCATATCTGTAGAGGCCAATAAGGGGCAATGAGAATCCTAGCAGGCTCTCAAAGTGGCGATTTGAATTATGAATTAGCTGAGGTAAAAGGAAAGAAGGAAAGAAAAGAAGTCCCGGGGGCCAATCTTGGGTTTAGGCGTCTCTGGGGGGGGGGGAAGAGGGAGAGAGAGAAAAGAGTGCTGTTTTAGGCCCCACTTCTGAAAAATCTCTTCCGCTGACTGACTGTTTGAAGACCACTGCTGAGGTGAGAATAGCTCTGCTCAATCTGTCCGCGCTATGATGTGGATTTCCGGGATGTGTGTGTTGTGTAGACCGGGTGAGAGGAGATTGCCTGCCTGCAAGAAGAGCAGAGCCTCTCTCGACAGTGGATAGGACTTGTCGTTTTCCCTGTTTGTTATACCATACCACGGACATACATATTGTCCGTTTGGACTCTAATAGAAGGGGAAGAGAGTCGGGGAGGGGGGCTTGCGTTAAAAACAGCTCATCTCTCCCAGAACATTTATGTGCAGATGAATTTGAGGGGACGATATCCATCAAGTCAGATGTCTTTTAAGTTGGAGAGTTACTATGATCTCGCGGGTATGGGAAGTTGTTGAAAAAAAAGACCATTGGGTGAATAGCATCCATTGTAGAAAGCGTGAAGCGGGTGGGAAGAAGTGTTAGCGTTATGGCGACCCCATAAGACCCAATACCTTCAGAGCAAATGCTGCCTGAATTTTGTTGAGAAAAAGAATCAATGTCCAAGATCTTCCAATCCAAGATCCTTTGGTCTGTTTTTGAAAGTTGTAGTTGTATATCAATCTTCATAAATTAAATTATAAAAATAAACAAGACAAGGCGCTTTTAGATTTTTTTTTTTTTTATTTGAAATTATGTGAATGTGTTGTTCTGGCTTGGAAGCTGATGCCTGGTGGTGGTGGGCTGGTGGTGGCATCATCTAGATATGTCATCGTATATGGAAACACCTCATGCATTTGGTGAACACTCTGGGGGCTGTAGTAGTCCAAAAGGCAGGGCTCTGAATGGAAGTGACTGGTCCCCAGCCGAAAAGCCGAGAAATCTTCTGTCTTCTGTGAATTTTTTTATGATATCCATCCATCCTGAGAAGATCTCCAATCATCCATCCAAGAAAGGCCAGAAGGGACAGGAGAGGACCACCGTGACCATCTTGATCTCTTTTCTTTTACAAACTTGTTTGGAACTAAAAGAACCTTGAGTAGATTTCCGATCCTATTTGGTCCGCTGGGACTGGCTGGATGGCTCTTTACTAGCAGCAGGAACGTCTGGAAGGGTTCCCTTTTTGTTTTGGGGGGGTTTTAAAAAAAGGGAATTTTGTAACCCTTGGATATAATTGACACCCCCATTTGTCTTGAAAAAGAAAGCCAGGCTATTGGTAAATCGGGCAACATCTCAGGGGATGCTGGAGGGTTTGTCAGAAAGAGGCCTCTGCTACCCTGATTCTTCTCGGACCCTCTGCCCCTAGGGCGGGCATCTATTATTGTCTGCCCTCTGCCTCTGGGGGTAAACTGACTGTCGTGCGTCATGTGTGAGTGACTTCTTGGAACCACATTTTCCCTCCCTCCTTTCTTTTGGGTAAGGGTAGGGTCTAGAAGGGGTGGAGAAATGACTCCGAGGACAGAAAGCTTGTGCCTCTTCTTTATCTAGTCAAAGTGTCTTGTCACTTGAGGTAGCCATCAAAGGGAGAGTTTGTGAAAAAAGCCTGAAGGGGGGTCAAAAAAAAAAAAAGCCGCATCCAGACTGATGCCATGCATAAGAAATGAGCCGCAGGGAGGAGTGTTAGATGGAGTTAAGGATTCTTGCTAATCCTGAGACCCCCCTGAGACCCTGCAGCCGGAAACTTCGGAAAATTCTTTACTTCACTTCTCTTTTTCTTCGGTGAAGTTTGAAGGGTGTAGGCATAAGTAGTTCAGCAATCTCATGCATGAAGAAAATCAAAGAAAAAATCTGCTGCATAGTGCTTGTAGTCCAGAGGGATCTTGGGTAGGATAGGGACAGCTAATTCTGAGGATCAGCTAACAGCCACTTGGCATGGCAGCCACCACCACATTGGCATCAACTGGGACACCCTTTGTTAAATATTGTCTATCTTGTGGGGCGTAATAAATTTTGAAGGTCTCCTAGGGATAACCTTCCACCACCGGAGCCATCCACGCCTTCAGCCCAGACCTCCATGAGAGGGTCGAAGGGAGAGACACCCGGAGGTGGAGTGTCTGACTCCGAGCAGCCTCAGGGAGGTATGGCCTTCGCCCTCGGAAGGATTGGGCCGGGCCAGTTCCCCTGAGACATTAAGGATTTCAAGGAAATGGGAGAAATCCGACTCAGAGGAGGAGGAGGGGGATGAGGAGGACCTCCGGGTCAGTATAGTATGTAGTAGACTAGACTCCCTGGGAAGTAGTTCTCTCCTCCTCTTACGTGTTTCTCTTCTGGAAGATCTTCCTGATGGATCAGGAGAGAAATTCCCAATGATCTCTGGGTCGGGAGCAAGAGAGAGTGGAGAGAGCGTCGCAGCAGGCACTGTAGGAGGAGGAGCTAGAAGAACTCCGTTGACTAAGCCCCCCAGGGTACACTCCTCTCATCACCTCGGGCTCCCCGTCAGAGAGACCAGAAGTTCCCACTCCGAGGATAGGAACCCCAGGCCTCTCAGAGAGGAGAGGGCGAGGCAGAGATGTCGGGCCAAACCAAGCTCCGCCCGAGCGAGGGGAGAGAGAGCGAGGGGGTGGGGGGTCGATACCACCCCACCCCGCGGAGCCGACGAGAGACCGGATCCGGATCCCTCTCCCTCAATGAAGAAGGAAGAAGGAGGGGCCGGGCGGCAGCTGGGAGGCGGTTGACGCTCAGGAAGGCAGTGTGGGTGGCTGAGGAGTCAGGAGCAGCTCCGAGACATAACTGTGTCGAAACACAACACAAACACACAACACACACAAAAAAAGTCCAACAACAATTTAAAAAAAAGGATAACACACAGTCACACACAAACAATCAAATCTGACAAACTAGGGAAAAAAATAATTTACTCGAAAAAAAAGGGAACACTAGGGAATAGAGGCTAAAAGTAAGTGGATTAGTTAACAAAACACAAATATATAAATTTAATTTAGGGGGGTAAAGCGAAAAGTCTCCAAAACACTTCTCTTACCTGGCTGGTAAAGAAGGCCTCGTTAGCGAAGCTGACAATCTGGAATCCTCTGTAATCTCATTGCCTTGCATCATGATGGCTCGAAAGGGTAAAATTAATCTCGGGCTTAGCAAGTGAGCAGTGCGGCCGAGAGCAGGGGATGCCGAGGATCGTCTCTGAACCAGCAGCAGAATGAAACAACATCCCAGTTTTACTTTTTCAGAGTTAAGGATAAGTTTGCTATTAAATGATGTGGAAGATATGTGCAGGAGTTCTTCATCAAGCTGTTTAATTGTATCTCCTCCCCTGTCCATTTGACGGACCTAGTGGCCCTTGCAACCAGTACCCAGTCAGCCAACTTGCTCCTCTTGAGAGAGCCAGTCAGGCCCATGGAGTGTGCTCATCAAGATCCGCTTCTATCCTGGATCCACGGAGCCCAATGAGCTCATCAGCTTCTCCAGGACAGATTGAAGGTTGAATCCCATCTCCTCCCCAAGGTGACAGCGGAAGTGCATTTATTTCTCAGGTCGAGCTTGCTTTCTGGTCTTTCTCTCTGAGAGGTAAGAGTCAGGTGGTAGGGAGTAGATCAGTAGGTCTGTCAGGCAGACCTACCAGTGGAGCTTCTAACCCTGGTCAGTAGCACTCCACAGCCCTGCAATTACTGCCTGGCTCACTAGACAAATACACTCACCTCTACAAGCATGCAATATGGAGCTACAGTGGAAGCACCACTGCAGTGTGTGCCACTTAAGTCAGATCCCCATGAGTGCAATGGCCAGAACTCCCATTAGACACCACCCAAGTGGCATATCAAAGCTCCAAGATGTATGAACTGACAAAAGTTGTTCATTCCCATTGTCCTTGTTTGCTCCTTCCAGCACCCAAACCACTAATTGAAATTTGGTCATTTGGGTCACAATAAGGGCTTCATTCCTCTCTGCCATGGCAATGGGTATATTTTTTATTGTCTGTGTGATGGTCTGGATCTGTAGATTATTGAATTAGGGGGAAAACAATGGATATAATGGATGAAAGGACAACTCCATGAGGTGCTTCTCTACAGAGGAATGCTGCAAGTGCGATCATGTTACCAAATGAATAGAAAAGTTAATATTTATTAGGAAGCTTTTAAATCAGTAGAGGGTTTGGCTGCAACCTCTTGCTTAGATGAGGGAGGTAAGTAAGAGTGGGTAAGCTACCAGGTCAAATGCCTTTGTATGAACTATGAAGATAGTACCTGTAAGGTGGCCTTTGTCTATTTTTTGTACAATGCCATCTGCTAGGATGTATAAAGCCAGCATGGTGCTTATTCTGGGCCAGAAGACATGTTAGGTGAGAGATATCATTTTATGTTTTTTTCTAAATAATTACAGAGTTGAGAAAGTAAATAAAGAAGAAGGGTCATAATACATTAGTACTAGGAAATTGGTCTGAATAGTTTTTTTTTTTTTTACAAAAATTAGGCATGATGTTTCAGATGAGACACAAGTTTTAAAGGAATTTTGGAGGAAGAAGTAGGTATTCTTTGCACACTGAGATAAACCAAGGGTATTACATGTTTGGCATCTGTGGGAGCACTGGTAGCAACAGTGGGGATTTTGTTGATTAATTTTTCAATAAATTTGGTTTTGCTGACTTTGAAGTAAAATGTAGGTAGGTGTGTGAAGGGAAGGGACAGGTACATAGCCTTTGAATGAGTACAGTAGTAAAGTAGGAAAGGGGAGAAGATGAGACAATTCTTAAAGGAAGTCAACTGGCAATACATTTTCTAATAAGGAAAAACTGGAATTTTCTTTCTGATGACCTGTATGGAGAGTATGACCCGTAATATGTGTTTTTATTGTTAATATTTATTTTTTATACAGACTGAAGACTGGTATTTTTAAGAAGGTTTTACAGTAGAATGAGCCTTTACTTTTTATGAGGAATTTTCTTATGAGGGGGATATTTTCCAGTGTTTCTAAGTATGAATAGGGGTCACAGTTTCCTGGTTATTCAATGGCATCATCAGGCTTTTATATGGTTTGTGACTTTGGGAAAGTGTTTATTTTTCAGATGGAGTAGTAGGTTGGCTAGGGTACTTGTGTTATTCTGCATCAGAAATACTGGTAAATATTGGTAGAGAGAACCCCATTTATTGCAGATAGATCATTTAGAGCTGTGATGCTGTTAGTATTTTTGCAATGAAATGTGATTAATTTTGGTGAGGGGTTCTTTGAGGGTTTATGGAGGCAGAAAGTAATGATACAGCGATCACTAAGAAATGGGAAAAGGATGGAGAGGGTTGAGATGTTATTGGTATTTGCAATTATTAGGTATGGCCTGATGTGAAATGGGATCTAGTGGGATTTTCTTTTAAATGGTTAAGGCCTTGGCTGGTTAAATAGTCTTGAACAGTGGATGGCTGTAGGCTAACAAGGTTAATATTAATGTCCCTAGGATAATGATGTTGTTGGAGTGTTTGGCATGGAGCAGAATTCTGTTGAGAAGTAATGTACATGTGTAGCAGTTGTATATGGCAAGATTTACCTTGGGTCTGTTACAAAAGCTAAAGTCAGTTACTAGTCAGTTAGAGTAGGTATTATTGGTGGGGACACTTTGTGCTGTAAGTGAATCTTTTCAGATTTTTATTTTTAATTATGAAGAGAATGACACCCCTTTGTGTTTTCCCTGGGAGAAAACTGAAAGTATAATTGTTTCTGAGAGAATACTGACTAAGTTAGTGAACATCCTCTTTTACCCAGGACTCAGCCAGCAGTGGTGGCCGTTATAGCTAAAGAGGATAAAGACTCATGAGATCCAGCTTCATACAGGCTCATTTCAATCCTAAACCATGATTATAAAGTGTTTATGTTTATAATGGCTAAAATAATGGCAAAGGTGAACCACAAATTGACAGATATGGATCAATGTGGTTTTGTGGAGGGGAGGCAAACATTTGATAACATTAACAGAAAGTTGATGATCCAGAGGGAAGCAGAATGTAAGAAAATACCACTGTTGTTGGTGGGCCTTGACTGGGTCTTAGTGATCACTATATCATTACTTTCTGTCTCCGTAAAACGTCAAAGAACCCCTCACCAAAATTAATCACATTTTGTTGCAAAAACCCTAAAATCATCACACATTAATGACCTGTCTACAATAAATGGGGCTCTCTTTGCCAATATTTTTGATGCAGAATAACACCAGTACCCTGCAGTGGTGCAACAGTGAACGTTGTCACCTCAGAGCATGAGGTTCTCCTGTTTGATTCTCCACTGGGGTGCCTTCTGTGCGGAGTCTGCATGTCCACCCTGCATTTGTGTGGGTTTCCTCCGGGTACTCCTCCCATATTCCAAAGACATGCATCTGGAGCATTTCTCCCCGGGCCTCTGCTGAAAATAGGCTCTGTCCTAGTTGGACTTTCCCAGTCAACAATTGTTAATTAAATAAATAAATAAATACACTGGCAATTTATGAGCATGACAATAGAAGCATTTGCATTCCCTGATAAAATTAAAAGGTTGATTAAGAGGATACATGAGGGATTGGAGGTGAAAATTAAAGTGGGTAGGTTCCTCTCTGATAAATTCTGTTTGAGCAGTGGAACCAGACAGGGATGTTCTCTTTCCCCTTTGTCAATTGTTCTAAATATAATGTAAATAACAAAGAAAATCACAGAATCGGAAATTCAAAGATATAATTGGTATGGCAGTCAAGAAAAGATGTCTCTCTTTTTGTAGATGATATAATTTTATACCTGATAAAACCAGAAAAGGACATTTCAGTGCTGTGGAACATTTTGAGGCACTTTAAAATCTTTTCGGGATATAAAAAACGGCAACAGCTGTAAATTATGTACCCATACACAAATTGGTTCATCAATATCCATTATGTACCCATACACAAATTGGTTCAGCAATATCCATTATTTAAGGGGACATGATAAAATGAAGTACTTAGGAGTATGGATTTAAGAGGATTCTGGTGTGGCAGCTAAGGATATGTAGGAAGAGACTAAACAAAAGATAATCCAAAAACTGGGAAATTAGAGGCTCTGTTGTATGGATATGGATAGCAAGATACAACCAGTTAAAATGTTGTTAGTCCCTTTAGTTTTATATACAGGTCAGTCATATTTTTATCAACCAGAGGAGAAGTTGTGGATAACAATTAATAAAAAGCTGATTTTATCTGGTAGGAGAAGATGGCAAGAGTCAATTGGAATAAGCTGTTTCTTCCAATTGAGTAAGGCAGTTTGGGATTTCCTGATTTGAAGGGGTATTTCACAGCTATACAGTTAAGGTTCCTATACATAGCATAAGCAGAAAACTACAATTCAAAATGGACAGGGATGATGATGAAACATGGGGGAAGCTCAAGAAACAAGGGAGACTGGGATTTTGGATGCAGATCTTTAAGGAGAATAACAATAATCATACAGAATATTATATTCATAAAGTAGCAGAATGTAATCTAAGCACTAAGCCAACACAGGAATGGACAAAGGGGATTCTGCCAATAAGGATGACAGAAGTTAGCGATAAAAACAACAGGCAAGAGTGGCTTGAATTTGTTGGAGAAAACTGGCAAAAGAACCAAAGTATTGGAGTAAATAATTAGAGAGGGAAAGGTAATAGAATAGGAAGAGGCAAAGAATGTATTTGGACTGTAGGCTACAGATTGCATTCCCTATCAAGGATTGAGATCAGAGTATATGCAAAGAGAAAGAAATAGGGGTAACCTAAGTGAAAGACCAGCACTGGTAGAGTTTTGAGTGGAATCTAGAACAGAAACCTCTGTTAAAAAAGGAATAATTAGTACAGCATACAAATGATTGCATGGTAACTACAAGAATCAATCAATGGAGGTTAGAAAGATTTGGGAAGAGAGATTGGATAAGCAATTCACAAAGAAACAATGGAGGGTATATGTACATCTCCCAAATATGCAACATCTAGAAGATTTAAGATCTTTGCTTGGAAGTGTTTACATCAGTATTTTCATACCCCAAGTAAGCGCCAAATAATTTTTCCTCAAGTAGACAGCAAATGTTAGAGGTGTGATCAGGAAGAAAGAGGTGGCTGGGAACTTATTTTCTTGGAGTGTAATGAGTTGACAGACTTTCAAGATTCCCTACAGACTACCTTCTCAGGGATACCAGATGAGCAAATTGCCATAACTAAAGAAATTATTTTTTGAGCTATGATACAGAATTGGAATTGCCTTGACATAGTAAGGCCTTGCTGAGTCTAATTATGGTGGCTGCCAAAAAAGCAATTACTAGAAAATGAAAATCAAAGTCTAAACCAAATGTACTAGAACAAATATATGCCTAGAAGTTAATATAGTAACAGGGAAAAACAACTAGAAATGCAATCTTTAGAAAAGGGTAGGAGCAAATTACATAGAAAAAAATTTGGAATTCTGGGAATAATACATGCAGAGGAGGAACAAGGTTTAAAAGAAGGTAGGATTTGAATAAGCTATGTAATGTTTTATTGACAATGACTGGATAGATTATAAGTGATGTATAATGTTTGCAACTAAAATTATGTCAATACGGTGTGTGATGTTTAATGTTTGTTTGCAACTAAAATTATGTCAATGGGGTTTGTTTTCATTTGTATAAATGTATGACTGCCTATGTCATACATGATAAATTTAATAGAGATGTTTTTTGTTTTTTAAAAAAAATTTGCAATAAAAAGAAGACAATTTTGACAAAAAAAACCCACAATTTTAAGGGTTATTATTTTTAGCAGGGTTCAAGGGGTGGAAGTTGAGTGGGAGGTAATGAGGGCCAGGACTTGTTTCTGTACAGCTGCAGATAAGCAGACTATTAAAAAAAGCATTGCATCTTATATTAAAGCATACAGTTTTGGGATTTAAGAGGGTTATGGCTTTCCTTTTGAGGAGACAGGTGTGCGAGGATGAGGGTGTGGCTGTCACTGGAAAATATAACAGGTGTGATGATGTGTTTATGAAGGGCAAGGTGGGTGGAATATCTTTAGGAATGTTGTTGGAGGATATAATGGTATTAGGTTTGCAGAGGGGGTGGTGAATGAAATATTGTTATATTTTACTTATGTTCTATTTGAATGGAGTATGTTGTAAGGAAGACAAGGAGTAGGAGGAAATTAAATGTAACTAGATGCCTAGAGCAAGTGGTTGTTGGTAAGACTGGAGATGACCATGTAGGTGGTGGAGACCACACACACATTTATACATAAATACATTCACACACAGAAAACTCATGAAATCTATAAGTTCAAAAAGAAATGCATACGTTTGTATCCAAACACAATAGACTGTACAAACTAAGTGTAAAAGAAATCCTGAAAAGGGTATAGCAGTCTTAATCACTGTATGAAAGATTTCCAAATTACTTATATGATGAATGAAAAATGTGGTTATTTCTATGAAGAAAAATCCAGTAGGCTTTAAGTGATCCCAACTGAAGAGTCACTCAACAGTCCTAACTTTGCATCATTCAGAAATCCATGACGGAGAAGTATAGCATTCATGATTTCTGTTATTTTCCACTGTATCTTATAAATTTCAAAATAACAGTGCATGTACATACGCATGAGAAAGCAAAATTAACTGAAGTGCTCTTTCCTCTGATG
Source organism: Protopterus annectens (assembly GCF_019279795.1). Lineage (NCBI taxonomy): Eukaryota > Metazoa > Chordata > Ceratodontiformes > Protopteridae > Protopterus > Protopterus annectens. Next base: position 1,257,017,287 of record NC_056733.1, read on the forward strand.
AAGAAGAAAAGAACTGTATTGTATTATTAAATCTTGGTATTGAATTTACAACTGGATTACAGAAGTTAAGGCATGCATAAATGGTGCAGCCAATTTTTTAATTGAGATTACACTACATAATTCCATTTCCTCTAATTCACTCTCTGGCCTAGTTGGCATTACTTCTTTTGGTAACTATTGCAGCATGATGTTTTTTTTCTTTTAACTTCATATCCAAATGTGTCTTATAATGAATTGATTTTATTTAGTATTACTACCCACTGTGACCTATAATTGTCATTATACGTATGTCTACCTGCTGTGATCTATAATTTTTATTGTAGCTCTTCAATTCAAATGTAAATGTAACGTGTGTAACTTTGTATTTTTTGGAGCGTTTCTCCCCAGGACTCCATTGAAAATGGGTTTTTCTTGGCCCAATGGATTATCTTGGTAAACCAACTACAAATAAAATAAAAAAAAATTATTAGAAAAAGCATAAAAAGGCAAGACAGCATGGCTTCAGGGGCTCTTTCCCAATATAAAAAATCCATCAGAAGTACACTAAACTATCTTCCTATGCTGATGCAAAATACTTCCTGGGATATACAACATAAAAAAAACATTTTGGCCAGGCACGATCTCCAAATGGAACAGCTGCAGGAATTAGTAATGTGACAGCAAATAGAATTAAAGGAGCAGAATTTCGTGACCTTTGTAAACATTACAACTATACAAGGTCTTCAAGTATCAGATGCTGCAACTTTAAGTGAATGCAGAGGTCAAGAGGAGATAATGTTAGCATCTTGGGTCTCCCAGAAAGACAGGGCAGTCTGCCCATGGACTTTAAGAAATGTGTTGAAAGTCCTACTGTAACTGAAATGACCCAAAAAGTGATCACATAACAAGACAATAAGTGCACTAGGCATCCTGGGCTGTAATGACAGGGAACGCATCCATAGTAAAGCAAGAAAGCTTACAGAAAACTTAAAATTAACAGATCATCCTGTCAGAATGGTTCCAAATTACAGTACTCTACTGTCTTCTAAAAAAGTACTTGCATCTGTATTTAAGATCAGCATAAGAGCTATGCTTACCTGTCCATATTACAACTATGTAAAGGCACTTACTTTTGTTTATGGTACCTGCTCATGTGGATTGTTTAAGACTAGGAAACCTCACATATAAAATCATATGCTGACATAACTAAAGGTATGGGCTCTGGATCTAGTGATCAGGAATGGCTTCAATAAAACTATCCTCCAATCTGTGATAAAATGGAAGAGCCAGTGGTTACACTGGATTCTAAACCAGCAGGTCATGGGAAGCAAAGTTCTCAAGTGCCACGATAAATATAATATTCTTTCAGAAAACCCCAGGGATAGCATTAACCTAGAACAGGCCATGGAATATTTGACTGAAGGCTTAACAGCAGAGGGCACTGAGGAAATAAAAGCCAGTTACTAAGCTCCCAACAGTTACAGAGACAGCCACAATAACTGCCTAATTTAGTCACATATAAACCAATTTGTATGTAGCAATGCATAAAGGAGAAGGATGATGGATTGGGGAGGCCATTTTAGTCCTGGGTGTGTAAAATATATATAGCTGAGGTACATTACATCAAATGCTAGAAATGTCAACCTTATTTTAAGTGCAAGAAATGTTGAATGCAGGGGATGTTGAGAGGTAATATCTGTAAATGTGTTATGGTTGTCTGTTGTGAAGAGTCACAGTGAAGCTTTTTGAGTTGTGTGGGTAGTTGACATTTATATTTTGTTTTGTAAAGTGTGAGTGTAGTAGGGTTAGAAAAAGATGGGCTGTTATTTTTAGCAGAAGCAGAAGAGTCACTGCCGGTGCAATTTCTATTTTTGCACCAGTCTGTTTGTGAGATGTATTTGTCATACTAAACATCTGAGCTGTATATTTTTTTCCACATCTCTTTCTAGGCACAAATGGATATTTAAGCACTGTATCTAACACCAGTAACGTAATAATCCCAGACAAATGGCTCCTGCTTGCCCAAAAAACTTAAGTAATTGCAAAAACTATGAATGTCTAGTAAGCGATGTTATATCATGTCCATGTTCCAGAGTATTTCTGTTTTCTGCTTGCAAATGTGTCATTATTATCGGAAAGTTTTGTGAAATCTCTTTTACCCTGGAGAAAGATGAAATGTACTGCTGTTTTCACTGTCCCCTACCACAGAGAATTATAAACAAAATGCCCTGAACCTCAAAACATGGTTTGTTGAGGCTTCTCCTTGATAGCCTTGATAAGGGCTGCATAAAAAGATTGGTTTGGATGCCAAACCCTTCAGACCTTTCCTACCACAGAGAAAGGGAAGCTGGAGACCTGCTAGATGGGTATATGCTAAAAACAAACAAACAAAACAAAACAACAAAAAAAGAAAAAGCCCACACCCTGGCAAAAAAAAAAAAAAAACAGTTCAGAAATTTGGGGTGTAGAGAGGAAAGGAGTGACTACTGCAACAGTGATCTATTCAAACACCTATCATTACAATACATTTAGTTATACAGCTGTGCTGTGTTCATTATTAGATCACTGCTGAAGTATCCTAGACTGTATAGGCAGATTACCAAAGCTGAGAGAGCTGGGAGGGAGAGAATGAGGGTTGAGCAGCCCCTGGAGAATGAATGGTTCTAGCAAAACCTGTTCTAGTCCTGGAAAAGGAATCTAGTTTGTAGTGTTTTCTGAAAGTATGCACAGGGGACTCCTTTGCTGCTTCTGTAATATTTCTAGAGTCCACCCCTTTCCAAAAAGCCACAGAAAAGCCAAAGACCTGGCAGAATAGATCCTAAACTTGCCTGGAAGTGACTTGTTATTGTGGGAATAACAAATGTAATAGCATGACACGACCACTTGGACATTGTGTGCTTTAACACTTGTTCTTCTTTCTTACCTTCACAGAAAATTAACAATTGATACGAATTTCAGAGGGTTTTACTCCTGTTAAGGTAGTATATCAGCAGTCTGTTGACAACCAGAGTATGTAGAATCCCCTAGCTCTCTCTTGCTGTTACATTATGGAAAGAAGACAATGAGCAGATAGCTTGACTCAAAGTGAACTCAGAAACTACTTTAGACATAAAAGAAGGATTTGTTCTCAAATATACTCTATCTTTATGAAAAATAAGATAAGGTTGACTTACAGTTAGAGCTTAAATCAGATACTCTTCTTGCAGTGGTCAAAACAATAAGTGACACTGTTTTCAAAGTTCAGAACCTCAAATCAGCCTGATGAGCTAGTTCAAAAGGAGAAAGTGTTAGTTTTTCTAAAATAAAATTAAGATCCCAAGGAGGAGCCTCCTGTTTTCTTGTTGGACAAATCTTTAGAACCTCTTTGAAAAGTGCTTAGCTTGAGACAGCGTAGAAATGAGGGATGTATGGACTGATAAGCAGATATGGCTGAATGATGAATATTGTTAGAAAAGTAAGAAAGTTCATGGGATAGTAATTCAAACAAATAATCTAGAACCAGATGTGCCCTGGCGTTAAAAGGGTTGTGGTTCTTACTAGGGCACCACCTAAAGAATATTTTCCACTTACTAATGTTAAAGTGGTACTACATTATTCAGGTAGTCTGTACCTTTACTCAGTGATGACACTGAGACAGTTCTGCTGTTATGACATTCATTTACTGCACACGAGGTTTACATGTAGCTTAACAATGAAAGGTATATACATCAAAATGTACTTCAGCTTAGAATAATCAAAGTCTCTGATACAAAAGAAAAAGTCCCAATCTTTATAGTGTCTTTTCTGCCTGCATCAGCAGTTTAGAGAATTTGCCAGAATAATAAGTATTTCCTTTCAAGCTGGTCTGCTGACAGTTTGTTTTCCATATCTTAAACATTCTGTTCCTGAAGAATAACTCCTTTTGTCCTTGGCCTATCTTGTGTATCATATTGATGAGACACAGCTGCATACAAGAGTTCTTCTTGACCTGCTTGTAGATAATACATTTCACAAGCTGTATAGTTTATAAAAGATAAAATATTTTACTTCTGATTCTTATTAACAATGAATGCCAAGCTATATGTTTTTGCCAAGTTAGTTAACTGCGTGCAATGTACACACTGAAATGCAGAACATTTATTTTACATTTTCAGAAAAAAATCCACAGAAATCCATTTTAACCTATTCTTTACTCTCACAATTACCTCTTTTCATTTAAAAAGCAGAAAATGACTGTTCATTTTCAACTTCAGTTGTACACACTGAAACCTTTCCCAGTTTATCTACGTTAACCATCATGATTTGTTGAATTCTATAAGTTTTTTGCAAATGACAACTTAAGTAGCAATTCCAAATAGTTAGTGTGACTATAATGCCTAACACTACTAATACAGGATGTATCAACCAACTTAACATTTTTTTTCCTGATTTTGACCAACCAGTAAAGATATCCCACCAATTGTGAGCAGTGTCTTCTTTGGTCTTTTCAGCCAAACTAAGTAGTTTATATTTTGCAATGATGCTTAATGCCTCATAATACAGAATACTTTTATTTCTTTTTCCAAATACATTGTTCGTTATGCTTTTTAAATTATCCAAGGATACAAATATATTGGGAAGCTGTATTAAGTCATAATTCCAGTTATTGGAAATATTCACTTCTATGGATTCAGTAAACACATGTTGTTGTTGTGTCTTTCATCTTTTCCAGGTTAGGGGTCGCCACAGCGGAACCCTGGTCCGCTAATGATTGGCAGTAGATTTTTTACGTACCGATTTGCCAGCTCTGATGTACAACCTTCAACAAAGGTAAGCCCATTCATGCATGTCTCCACACAGAAGATGCTCTAGCTGAGAATCGAACAGGACATCTTACTGTGAGGCGACAACACTATCGCAGCACCACCACCGCAGTCATAGCTCTTATTATTCCATTTAAGGAAATCAACATGTGATAAACATCCTAAAAAAGGTAATTTTAAATTCTGACCTAAGTCTTGATCTGTAACCAGACAAATATACTGAGGAGCCACTTCTATAAACATTTGAAAAGAAGAAGGCATAATAGTCCATTTACACAAATTAACAGAATGCTGCAGTAAGCATGGTTCATAGACAGGTGAATGCTGTCCACAAATTAGCCCATTGTGAGTCTGTGTACAATACTTGATTTTGTGTGTTTTTCCTCTCATATCTATATAATTACCTTCAAATTGTGGCAACCAATACTCATACCCTTCTGGTATGAGAAATATCATAGGTAACACAGTAAATTGACACATAATAGTGGTATCAGTAACATTATAATGTATAAACTTTCTTGTACAGTATTGTAGAGTACAGTATGTTACTTCAGTAAATAGCTTAATCCAATCTGTATCAGGTATTTTATAACATAAGTTCAGTTTGTACTCTACTTTTTTGAATTTCCACATACAAAGATTGCATAGTGCATTTCTTCCAGTTTACAAAAATTGTCATGTTACCATCAAATTTCAACTGATGTAGCTGCATAGCATCATAATTCTCTAAAAATTGCTGCTGGTAATTTATATTGTGCAGGTGTGTCTTCCATATTTCTGGATTCCAAGATGCTTGTAAATGCAAAATCTGAGAGGTATCTTCCCCCACTCCTTTCAAACAATTAGTTAGAATTTCAACGTCAGCTGCATTAATAGCTCCAATGCCTGTGCCTAGGCCTCCTAGCACAGTATTATACCAAGCCCTTTTAGATTGGCACCTGCCTGTGTCTGGGAATGTGATGTTAAAATGTACAAAAACAAAAAAGCAGGCAACATGTCAGCTAAATCCACAAAGACGTACCACCACTTAGAAGTATAAAATGATCGCAAGCTTTATTCCAAAAATAAAACTATATTAAAATGTTAGCGCTTTCGTTTAAATGAATATTAAACTTCTTCAGACATCATTTTAAAATTTTCCCTCCATTTTAAATACATGACATCATTTCCTCTTAATCAAGTAACATTTCATTTAAAGCAATATTCAGTTTTAAAAAAAATATAACAATGCTGCCCCATTCATGCATATAAAACCTTATTTAACTCTAAATTCATTACAAATGATCTATTTATTTCCTTTGTGAAACACATTTATTTTATCTTACTTCTTTTTAATGCATTAAGCTTCAAGATTGGAGTTATAGAACTCCGTTCATTGATTCCTGGCCAGCTGTCTGCTTGTAACCTTACTTGCCATTCAAGCTCTCTCAATTCTAATAACAAGCCCCATGCTTTATCATCTATTAATACACTGTCAATAATGATGTAGCTAAATTGGTGCCCTGGATGGTCTTTTACATGCTTTGCCAAGGCATTAGATAAATTAATTTTTCTAATGGCATATTCATGCTCATATACACGTTGGGAGAGTTTTCTCTCTGTCTTTCCTATGTAAAAAGCTAAACATAATTTGCACTTACTTAAATATACTACTGCCTTAGATTCACAACTGTATTTTCCTTTTATCATATATTTTTTGTTTCTTATAATAAATTCATTATTAATTTCTATTTTGTGGCACCATTTACATGCACCACACCTCCTCATGCCATGCAGGACACTTTCACTATAATTCTCTTTATACTGGATTAATTCTTTTAAATTTTTCCCTCTCCTGTTAACAATACATGACTTTACATCTAATATGTTTCTAAACTCTTCTTCATTTAATATGGCCCAGTATTTTTCAAAAATCCATTTAAGTAGTCTGAAGTCTTCACTATATGTTATAATCACTGCTTCTGAGAACTTATTGTTTCTCTCAACTACATCTTGTATTCTGTGTGAATCAGAATTATCTATTATTGTTTCTTCTATATCATGTGTCCTCATTTCACTTAAAATGTTTTCCTTACGTAAAATGGGTTTAAAAAGACCTATGTTTCTTTTGATTCTGACTTCTTCTATGATTTCATCAATGAATTCAACTGGGTATGCCTTAGCACAAAACATAGACCATAGATTGGTGCATTCTTCAATGAAGTCTTGTTCTTTTGTTATCATCTGGGCAGCTCTAACTACTTGCCCTTTTATCACAGATCTTTTTTGGTGTGCTGGATGGGAACTGTTATAGTGCAATAAACTATTCGAATAAGTTTCCTTCCTGTATATCTGCACTATATATCTTTCCTCTGTGTTGTCTTTTATGAGCTTAATATCTAAGTATTCCATGAGATCAAGCCTAACTTTCCATGTGAATTTCAAAAAGGTTGTTGTTCCATTAATATACTCCAGAAATTCTTCTAGGATGCTTCTAGGCCCTTTCCAAATTATACTTATATCATACTGGGAATCTAAAATAAGATTTAAGATATTTATGGAACTCAGTATTAAACACATATTTCCTTTCCCAATATGCCATGATGATATTCGCATATACTCCCCCACATGGTGATCCCATTGCGATGCCTCTATTTTGCAAATAGTAGTTACCATTAAACACAACATAGTTGTTGTTCAAAACTAATTCATGCATCTCTACTAATAAATTGGCTTTATCCTGGGGTATGTCATTTGTATGTAACATCTCATTAGTCCATTCAACTCCTATATCCTGCGGAATGACTGTATATAAGTCACATATATCAACAGTGACTAATATATCTTCCTTGTTATATTCTATGCTATTCATATGTTGTAAGAAGGACCAATAATCCTTACATATTTGCTCTTCATTTCTCAGAATGCCTTTTAATTCAAAATCAATGTATTTCGCACATGCCGATGTGATGGAATCTCTTCCATCGACTAGTGGTCGTTTTAGGTGTCCCAAAAAATACTGGAACTCTATGAGGTGAAACGTTTAAATAATTGTACAAATCTATATCAATCCTTCTATCTATAAACATGTCATTTAATTGCATGTAACCTTTTTTGTATGCCCCATTCAATTCATTCAAGGAAACTTTTTAATACATATCCAAGATGCTTTGCATTCTGTTGTTGTAGTCATATAAATCCATGATGATTGCCCCCCCCTTATCCGGTTTCATTATTCATATTTTTTCTTTCTGTAAATGTGATAATGTGAACTGTTCATTTTCACTTAAGTTGTTCACAGTTTTCTTATCATATTTATACTTATTCAAGTTCTTAAGATCTATTTCACATATCTTTTCATAAAGTGACAATCGGGGATGGAGGGGTGGGTTGTATGTACTACTAATACTATACATACTACTATGTCTCAGTATTCTACTTTGGTACAGCAATTTCAAATTAATTTTCTTTAAATATAATTTGAAATCTAAAACAGTGTTTGTGAAATTGCTTTGTACTGCGGGCACAAATGTCATCCCTTTAGCAAGTAAATCTGCTACTTTACCATCAACATGCACATTTGAAAAATTGTACACTTTAAAATCTATGTTTTCATTTTGCACTATAACATATTCATTTTCACTTCTTATGTCAGAATCAACAACAATACTGATCATGTCATTTTGTTCATATTCATAAACATTCAAGTCTTCCAATGTTTGTTTTTGGGCCTCGCCCCTTGAAACCCCGCTTGTTGCTGGTTTACATATTGTTGCGGGTTGTTTTTATTCCTCTCCGATCTCCTCAAGGCCGGGTAGTTTTGGTTATAGAAATTCTGGTTATCACTATGACTCTCCTTTTCTCCAGCTTCTGTTATACTTTCATATGCTACTTTTTTTGTTGTTTATATTTTTATTATTGTTCCGATTCTGGGAAATTGGGGGTCTCGGATATGCTAAACCATTTGCATATTCATTTACATCTCTTTCCAATTTACCAATCTTTCCACTCTTGAGCCTTTTAATATGTTGGTCTATACTATTATAAATTCGAAGATGTTCATATTTACATTGCTCATATTGATTGTCTTCCCTAATGGTATTATCCAAAACTACCACCTCTTTGCTCAATTCATCTATTACTTTTTTGTTGATTTTTACAAGCAATTCTAGCAATTCATAACCAAATCTATCAAAAATCTTGAGCAAATCAATGTGCAATGCAGAGTTTTCTATCAGCCCTGTGGGGAAGCTCCACATATGCAACCCCTTGGGAATGACTTTCACTCTCATGCATTTACCTAGGTAAGCATTCTCCAATTGTAATTTTTTACATTGCATGAGCTTGTTATCAAAGTCAGAGAGCTTACCATTTATTGTCCCTTCTCCTTGAGTTTCTTTGAAAGAGAATGCTGTTGTTAACCAGTCATTTAATTTCGGCACCTCTCTCCTCATGCCATCGTTGTTAAAATTCGGTCGATTCTCTTCCATTGTGCATGCTCCATTTCCTTGATTCCCACCGTAGTTAGTTTGTAGCTCCTCATTGGTGTTCACTCTGCTGGACCCAGGAAAACTATGTTGTGACCTAAGGCATTGTGGTGTAAAGTCAAACATGACTTCTGAATTAATGCTACTAGTTGTACTGGTGTTTTGAGCAGGCTGCCTGCCAAAGTTGCCAGTATTTCCGCTCATACCCACCTTTTCATAGATGTCAATCCATCAGCTGCATGATTAGGGCTGTTAGCTGTCCTATAGACCCTTCGGTCCTTCCATTTACTGGCCGATCATTAGACAAATTGTTCTCTTGGGAATCAGTCGACCTGTTGCTACTTTCCATGACAAACTGAATAAAAACCACAAACTGCGTTGATAAACTTACAAAAACAAAAAAGCAGGCAATGTGTCAGCAAAATCCACAAAGATGAACCACCACTTAGAAGTAGAAAATGATCGCAAGCTTTATTCCAAAAATAAAACTATATTAAAATGTTAGCACTTTCATTATTTTTTGTTTCTTATAATAAATTCATTATTAATTTCTATTTTGTGGCACCATTTACATGCACCACACCTCCTCATGCCATGCAGGACACTTTCACTACAATTATCTTTATACTGGATTAATTCTTTTAAATTAAATTAAATTCACATGGAAAGTTAGGCTTGATTTCATGGAATATGTAGATATTAAACTCATAAAAGACAACACAGAGGAAAGATATATATAGTGCAGATATACATGAAGGAAACTTATTCAAATAGTTTATTGCACTATGACAGTTCCCATCCAGCACACCAAAAAAGATCTGTGATAAAAGGGCAGGTAGTTAGAGCTGCCCGGATGATAACAAAAGAACAAGACTTCATTGAAGAATGCACCAATCTACGGTCTATGTTTTGTGCTAGGGCATGCCCAGGTGAATTCATTGATGAAATCATAGAAGAAGTCAGAATCAAAAGAGACATAGGTCATTTTAAACCCATTTTACATAAGGAAAACATTTTAAGTGAAATGAGGACACATGATATAGAAGAAACAATGATAGATAATTCTGATTCACACAGAATACAAGATGTAGTTGAGGGAAACAATAATAAGTTCTCAGAAGCACTGATTATAACAAATAGTGTAGACTTCAGACTACTTAAATGGATTTTTGAAAAAAAACTGGGCCATATTAAATGAAGAAGAAGAGTTTAGAAACATATTAGGTGTAAAGCCATGTATTGTTAACAGGAGAGGGAAAAATTTAAAAGAATTAATCCAGTATAAAGAGAATTATAGTGAAAGTGTCCTGCATGGCATGAGGAGGTGTGGTGCATGTAAATGGTGCCACAAAATAGAAATTAATAATGAATTTATTATAAGAAACAAAAAATATATGATAAAAGGAAAATACAGTTGTGAATCTAAGGCAGTGGTATATTTAAGTAAGTGCAAATTATGTTTAGCTATTTACATAGGAAAGACAGAGAGAAAACTCTCCCAACATGTATATGAGCATGAATATGCCATTAGAAAAATTAATTTATCTAATGCCTTGGCAAAGCATGTAAAAGACCATCCAGGGCACCAATTTAGCTACATCATTATTGACAGTGTAGTAATAGATGATAAAAAAGCATGGGGCTTGTTATTAGAATTGAGAGAGCTTGAATGGCAAGTAAGGTTACAAGCAGACAGCTGGCCAGGAATCAATGAACGGAGTTCTATAACTCCAATCTTGAAGCTTAATGCACTAAAAAGAAGTAAGATAAAATAAGTGTGTTTCACAAAGGAAATAAATAGATAATTTATAATGAATTTAGAGTTTAATAAGGTTTTATATGCATGAATGGGGCAGCATTGTTCTGTTTTTTTAAAACTGAATATTGCTTTAAATGAAATGTTACTTGATTAAGAGGAAATTATGTCACTATAAGGAAATGTATTTAAAATGGAGAGAAAATTTTAAAATGATGTCTGAAGGAGTTTAATATTCATTTAAACGAAAGTGCTAACATTTTAATATAGTTTTATTTTTGGAATAAAGCTTGCAATCGTTTTATACTTCTAAGTGGTGGTTCGTCTTTTTGGATTTAGCTGACACATTGCCTGCTTTTTTGTTTTTGTACGTTTATCAACCCAGTTTGTGGTTTTTATTCAGTTTGCCATGGAAAGTAGCAACAGGTCGACTGATTTCCAAGAGAACAATTTGTCTAATGATCGGCCAGTAAATACAGGGACCGAAGGGTCTATAGGACAGCTAACAGCCCTAATCATGCAGCTGACATCTATGAAAAGATGGATATGAGTGGAAATACTGGAAACTTTGGCAGGCAGCCCACTCAAAACACCAGTACAACTAGCAGCATTAATTCAGAAGTCACGTTTGACTTTACACCACAATGCCTTAGGTCACAACATAGTTTTCCTGGGTCCAGCAGAGTGGACACCAATGAGGAGCTACAAACTAACTACAGTGGGAATCAAGGAAATGAAGCATGCACAATGGAAGAGAATCGACCGAATTTTAACAACAACGGCGTGAGGAGAGAGGTGCCGAAATTAAATGACTGGTTAACAACAGCATTCTCTTTCAAAGAAACTCAAGGAGAATGGACAATAAACAGTAAGCTCTCTGACTTTGATAACAAGCTCATGCAATGTAAAAAATTACAAATGGAGAATGCTTACCTAGGCGAATGCATGAGAGTGAAAGTCATTCCCAAACGGTTGCGTATGTGGCGCTTCCCCACAGGGCTGATAGAAAACTCTGCATTGCACATTGATTTGCTCAAGCTTTTTGATAGATTTGGTTATGAATTGCTAGAATTGCTTGTAAAAAAACAACAAAAAAGTAATAAATGAATTGAGCAAAGAGGTGGTAGTTTTGGATAATACCATTAGGGAAGACAATCAATATGAGCAATGTAAATATGAACATTTTCGAATTTACAATAGTATAGACCAACATATTGAAATGCTCAAGAGTGGAAAGATTGGCAAATTGGAAAAAGATATAAATGAATATGCAAATGGTTTAGCATATCCGAGACCCCCAATTTCCCAGAATCGGAACAATAATAAAAATATAAACAACAAAAAAAAAGTAGCATATGAAAGTATAACAGAAGCTGGAGAAATGGAGAGTCATAGTGATAACCAGAATTTCTATAACCAAAACTACCCGGCCTTGAGGAGATCGGAGAGGATTAAAAACAATAAAAACAACCCGCAACAATATGTAAACCAGCAACAAGCGGGGTTTCAAGGGGCGAGGCCCAAAAACAAACATTGGAGGACTTGAATGTTTATGAATATGAACAAAATGACATGATCAGTATTGTTGTTGATTCTGACATAAGAAGTGAAAATGAATGTGTTATAGTGCAAAATGAAAACGAAGATTTTAAAGTGTACAATTTTTCAAATGTGCATGTTGATGGTGAAGTAGCAGATTTACTTGCTAAAGGGATGACATTTGTGCCCGCAGTACAAAGCAATTTCACGAACACTGTTTTAGATTTAAAATTATATTTAAGGAAAATTAATTTGAAATTGTTGTACCAAAGTAGAATACTGAGACATAGTAGTATGTATAGTATTAGTAGTACATACAACCCACCCCTCCATCCCAGATTGTCACTTTATGAAAAGATATGTGAAATAGATCTTAAGAACCTGAATAAGTATAAATATGATAACAAAATTGTGATCTTAAGTGAAAATGAACAGTTCACATTATCACATTTACAGAAAGAAAAAATACGAATAATGAAACTGGATAAGGGTGGGGGGGGGCAGTCATCATGGATTTATATGACTACAACAACAGAATGCAAGGCATCTTGGATACGGATACGTATCAAACAGTTTCCTTGAATGAATTGAATGGGGCATACAAAAAAGTTTACATGCAATTAAATGACATATTTATAGATAGAAGGATTGATATAGATTTGTACAATTATTTAAAGTTTCACCTCCTAGAGTTCCAGTATTTTTTGGGACACCAAAAATACATAAATCTATTAACAATCCACCCATGCGACCACTAGTCTATACAAAAGATTCCATCACATTGGCATGTGCGAAACATCTTGATTTTGAATTAAAAGACATTCTGGGAAATGAAGAGCAAATATGTAAGGATTCTAGGTCCTTCTTACAATATATGAATAGCATAGAATATAACAAGGAAGACATATTGGTCACTATTGATGTATGTGACTTATATACAGTCATTCCGCAGGATATAGGAGTTGAATGGACTAATGAGATGTTACATACAAATGACATACCCCAGGCTAAAGCCAATTTATTAGTAGAGATGCCTGAATTAGTTTTGAACAACTATGTTGTGTTTAATGGTAACTACTATTTGCAAAATAGAGGCATCGCAATGGGATCACCATGTAGGGGAGCATATGCGAATATCATCATGGCATATTGGGAAAGGAACTATGTGTTTAATACTGAGTTCTATAAATATCTTAAATCTTATTTCAGATTCCAGGACGATATAATTTGGAAAGGGCCTAGAAGCATCCTAGAAGAATTTCTGGAGTATATTAATGGAACAACAACCTTTTTGAAATTCACATGGAAAGTTAAGCTTGATTTCATGGAATACTTAGATATTAAACTCATAAAAGACAACACAGAGGAAAGATATATAGCGCAGATATACAGGAAGGAAACTTATTTGAATAGTTTATTGCACTATAACAGTTCCCATCCAGCACACCAAAAAAGATCTGTGATAAAAGGGCAGGTAGTTAGAGCTGCCCGGATGATAACAAAAGAACAAGACTTCATTGAAGAATGCACCAATCTACGGTCTATGTTTTGTGCTAGGGCATACCCAGGTGAATTCATTGATGAAATCATAGAAGAAGTCAGAATCAAAAGAGACATAGGTCATTTTAAACCCATTTTACATAAGGAAAACATTTTAAGTGAAATGAGGACACGTGATATAGAAGAAACAATAATAGATAATTCTGGTTCACACAGAATACAAGATGTAGTTGAGAGAAACAATAAGTTCTCAGAAGCACTGATTATCACATATAGTGAAGACTTCAGACTACTTAAATGGATTTTTGAAAAAAACTGGGCCATATTAAATGAAGAAGAGTTTAGAAACATATTAGGTGTAACGCCATGTTAACAGGAGAGGGAAAAATTTAAAAAAATGAATCCAGTATAAAGATAATTATAGTGAAAGTGTCCTGCATGGCATGAGGAGGTGTGGTGCATGTAAATGGTGCCACAAAATAGAAATTAATAATGAATTTGTTATAGGAAACAAAAAATATATGATAAAAGGAAAATACAGTTGTGAATCTAAGGCAGTGGTATATTTAAGTAAGTGCAAATTATGTTTAGCTTTTTACATAGGAAAGACGGAGAGAAAACTCTCCCAACGTGTATATGAGCATGACTATGCCATTAGAAAAATTAATTTAACTAATGCCTTGGCAAAGCATGTAAAAGACCATCCAGGGCACCAATTTAGCTACATCATTATTGACAGTGTAGTAATAGATGATAAAAAAGCATTGGGCTTGTTATTAGAAGTGAGAGAGCTTGAATGGCAAGTAAGGTTACAAGCAGACAGCTGGCCAGGAATCAATGAACGGAGTTCTATAACTCCAATCTTGAAGCTTAATGCATTAACAAGAAGTAAGATAAAATAGATGTGTTTCACAAAGGAAATAAATAGATAATTTGTAATGAATTTAGAGTTGAATAAGGTTTTATATGCATAAATGGGGCAGCATTGTGTTTTTTTAAAACTGAATATTGCTTTAAATGAAATGTTACTTGATTAAGAGGAAATTATGTCACTATAAGGAAATGTATTTAAAATGGAGGGAAAAATTTAAAATGATGTCTGAAGAAGTTTAATATTCATTTAAATGAAAGTGCTAACATTTTAATATAGTTTTATTTTTGGAATAAAGCTTGCAATCGTTTTATACTTCTAAGTGGTGGTTCGTCTTTGTGGATTTAGCTGACACGTTGCCTGCTTTTTTGTTTTTGTAAGTTTATCAATGCAGTTTGTGGTTTTTATTCAGTTTGTCATGGAATGTTAAAATGTACTATAACCTTTTGATACTGTCTGCCTACCTTTTTACAGGTAGAAGGGATTTTAACCAAATGGTCTGTATGAACAGAGGTAGGTTTACCTGTTAATATTGATAGAACATATGCCCAATGTATGCGGCCTGTAATGACTGTGACATTAGTACATATTACAGAAACTTTAGTAGTAAAATTTAGTTGTACTTTTGTGTTATTGAGAGGAATATTAATTAAATTTAAGGGTTAAGGGTTACTTTAGGACTATTTGGTTGAATGTAATAATGACCTTCAACCATGGACCAAAAGGTAACATTGCTGGAAAACCTTACGTACCCCGAAGATACAACTAGCATTATATGGACAAGTAAAGTTGTCCTGCTGTCTTTGCCCACAAGAATGATTTACCTGTGATGAACATCCATCCCAACTTAGGTCTACAGTATTGTTATGGTTTATTTTTCAAACTTTCATTTCTCTTGTTTAACACTCTACCCCAAGGGCTCCAATGAGTATAGTCAGTACAATAACAAACAGAATCTTCATTATGTACAGTAATATAACCTTTCCACGTAAGTGGTATTAATCTGAAAAGTTGTTTTGATAGATGCTTTTACAACTGTTTCAGACTTGGCATTTGCCATAACATGAAGTCACTTAATGACTTTCAACTGATCTCTATGAACAAGAATCATTTTGTTTTTTTCTTTCCTTTAACTTTGTACACTAGAGGTCCTAACTGAGCAATTATTTCAAAAGTTCCTTGCCAATTATTATCCCACGGACCTGGAAAATCTTGAGTAATACCTGTGTCCCAGAGGGAAGGTTTTTTTTTGGCATAACAGGATCCTTTGACCATAATTTGAATGCTTGCATTTTTGATAGGCTTTGACACAATTCAGAAATATCTTTTAACCATTGTTGGTGCTGTGGAATTTCTAATAATGGTCTGTTTATACTAACAGTAGGATCGAATGGCAATTGTACAGGCATTTTCCTGCCTGTCATAACTTCAAAAGGTGATATCCCTGTTTTGCTGTGTGGAGTTGCTCTGACACCCAGCAGGATTCCAGGCAAATGTTTTACCCAATTTGCGCCATTTTACAAGCAGGCTCTTAAGGCGTTCCTTAAGAGTCCTGTTCATTACAAAGCTTTCATCAGTTTACTGACAAATTTTGGCCCGTTATCAGATTTGATAACTAGTGGCCATCCCCAATGACAAAAAATGTTTTTCCATAAGGCTTCTGCTGTAGCCTTAGCAGTCATTGTTTTTGTAGGAATTGCTTCTACCCATTTTGAAAAAACATCAACTACCACTAGAAGATACCTGTACCCACCTTTAGCTTGCAGTAATGGACCTGCAAAGTCAATTTGGATGGCATACCAAGGTCCATCCACTGGAGTTACCCTTAGTAACTGTGTTTTTTTAATTGAGAATTAACCTGCAAACATATTAAGCATTCAGCATGCACTAAATCACAGATTTTCTTTAACTGAGGATGCCAGTACTTGTTCTTTACAATGGGCCATAACTTTTGTTTATCCGAATGTCCCAATACCGATTATTAAATTTCACTAACTGTCATGCCTGTTGGTACGGTATATAATGAAGACTAGAACTGTCTTCAAAATATTTTGCATAATATTGCCCTGGACTTTCTCCTACAAGAGTACATTTTTCTAACTCTTCA
Source organism: Protopterus annectens (assembly GCF_019279795.1). NCBI lineage: Eukaryota > Metazoa > Chordata > Ceratodontiformes > Protopteridae > Protopterus > Protopterus annectens. The sequence goes on from NC_056733.1 coordinate 1,257,034,286, forward strand.
TATGCAGACCAAACTTAGTTTGGATCTGTAGCAAATCATGTTGCAAATTCTGAGCTGAAAATGTCTGTATGGCATGTACTGCAGTGGTTTTATCTGGTACACTAGAAAGGTGTTCTGTAGGATACAATTGCATTCCTTTTTTTGCTGCCTTTTTTGCCATCTGATCAGCATTTGTAGCTTTTTGATGAGCTTTTACCTTTAAGATACTGTAGCAACCCACAAGGGACTGACTACAGACCAAATTCCAAACAGTCTGCAACACAGAAGCATGCTTGAGTGGTTTGTCCATATTATCAACAAGCCCTCTCCTTGCCCATGTAGACATATGCAGCCACACAGAATTAACTACGTATGCACTGTCTGAAAAAATATTGACAGGTGGAAAATGCTGTAAGAACTGCTTTCAGTTCAGGTTGCTGAGCAGACATGTGTCCCAGCATCTGAATCAGAGTCGGCTGTCCCATAGAAGGGCTTTCTGGTACTACTGCAAATCCAGCCCGATATTGTCCATTGTTCCAAAATCGAGCACCATCAACAAAGACGGATGGCCTGTCTTCCTGAAAATCAGGAGACAGAATGGGCTTTTCTGGATTTGAAATGTGTCTAATGCATTTGTGTCATTTTCCTTAATATCCCATGAAGTCAGATAAGTAATACTTATCTCCCGCCTTTATTGTAACTTGCTTGACACTAAATAATGCCAACCATTTTGCAAACACTGCTTGACTGACATCATCAATTAGTTTATTTAGCTGAGTCTTATTTACCAAAGTCTCTATGGCATAATGCGGTGTCTGCACTATAATGTCTTTGGAAAAAGCTGTTAGGTATTCAGTTTGTTTTAAACCCCAGTAAATGGCCAAAAGTTGCTGAATGCATGGGTGATATCCTTGCATGTGCCATTTTCCTACTGAAAAATGTAATGGGGCATAAAGTCTTTTCCATTCTAGAATCAGAACCCTGAGGCCACTCCTGTAAAAGCACAACAGAGAGTGTGTTGGTTCCAGCTGCTGCCTGTAACACAAAGGGACGTGTTAGACTTGGAGATACTAATTCTGTAGCCTTGGCCAATGCTGCCTTTAAATCACAAAAAGCTGTATTTTCCTTTGGTCCTCACTCCAGAAAGGGTAATTCTTTTTGGCTAGAAAGCATGTCATACAGAGCAGCTGCCAAGCTGGCATAATTCTCTATGAATTCCCAATTATAATTCATGATAACCAGAAATTTGTGCAAATCCAGAATGGTAACCGGTTTATCCATTTGCGAAATTCCCTGCACTCTCTCTGAACAAGGAGTATGCCCGGAAGGACATAAAATAGTACCTAGAAATTTTACTTCAGATGACATAAATTGTACCTTTTCACTTTTAACTTTAAACCCTGCCTCCTGCAGTGTTTGAAGGACCTGTGTCACTTTAGCTAAATACTGTTCTTTTATTTCAGACTGTATTAGTATGTCATCAATGTAATGCAGAACAGAATCATCAGATTCTAGACCTTGTAGTATTCGTTCAACTATTTGGTGAAATATAACCGGACTGTTTTGAAACCCCTGCAGTAAATGTGGCATGACATACTGTTCATTTTGAAATGTGAAACAAACCTTTGCCAATCTTTTTTCTGCAGTGGTACTGCAAAAAAAATATTAGCAAAGTCTATGACCATAAACCACTGACTTTGTGGTTTTATTTTTGCTGCTAGCTCTGGGACCCTGGAATCAGATGAGCCCGAGGAGTCATGAATTGGTTCACTTTTCATAAATCAATAACCAATTGGTAAATGCCATCTTTCTTTTTAACTGGCCATATGGGTGAATTTGTAGGGCTAGTTCCCTTTTGAATTATTCCCACATCAAGCCATCATTGTATGCAATTTTGCATGTCTGTCTCTGCTTCCTTTGTGATCGGATACTGTTTTTCAAACAGTGGAATAAAATGTTCGTCACTGCCTACAGAAACTGCTTCCTGTAGCTTCCCGCATTCTGTGGGCCCTTGAGACCACAACATAGGAAACTGTTGTTTTACCTTTAACCATACTTCATTTTCAGTAGGGCTGATGGTACGGCCCTTTTCAGAACTGTATGGTACATGTATTGCCTCAATCATACACAACATGGGACCTTGTCCTTGCCATATAGTGCCATTAGGAAGGTCTATGACAATTCCCATTTTGGATAATATATCCATTCCCAAGATTGTGGAAGTGCAAGAATTATGCATCAAAAATACCCCTTTCACTGGTTCCCCTTGAAGGGAGAATTGTACTTGTACAGGTTTACTACCTATGGCTAGACATCCAGAGCCATTAAAACCTGAAATACATGTACATTTTGACAAGTCAGGAGGCAAATGCCTACCTGTCACTGAGACAGCCGCCCCTGTATCTAGAGGAACATCTTCCCACAGGTTCCTCTCTACCCAAATGTTGATAAGTGGTCGTCCATCTTTCCATTTCTTGAAGTTAGTCAAGAAAGAGACATGGGTAGGAGGGGGGGGGGTCCTACCCCTATAGTAGATCTACATCCTACCCCGAATCATCAGTGGTATTGGACTGCAAAGGACATAATTGCAGTGTTTCCTTGACCTCTTCACAGTCCACATAAGAAGGTTGATTAAGTTTATGATGCAAGTCTATTTGCTTCTGATAATTAGGATTTACTGGACCCTCAGGAACAAAGTCAGAAGGAACAGTTGTATCGTGTGTGTGCTAACAATATTACCTTGTACATTGACACTAGGTGTCACACCATCCATTTGCTGTACTGGGAATACTGACTGTTGAGTGTTTGTGGTATATAGGGGTTGTTGCTGTAGTCCCCTATTGTCACATATTGATGTGAAGCGTACTGCTGTGTTTGTACTTCTGGCTGCATTACCTGTTGCTGTAGTGGTACACGTGGCTTATCAAAATTTTTCATGGTAAGAAACTTACCCTTTGCCTCTTGTTCCTGGCACCATCTGGGATAATATTTACAATCATTTTTAGTATGACCTACCTGTTTACAGGAATAACAAACAGGCTGTCTCTTTGGAGAACTCTCTATAGATTAAGTAACTTGAGAAGCTAACTGAGTGGCTGGGGGAGCTGATGCTGCCCGTTGTTGCCCCTGTATAACTTGCCCTTGACATGATTGTCCTGCTACCTGCTGTGGGACTTGCTGTCCCTGATTAATCCATCTCCCACGCCCCCTTCCCCTTACTTCACTAACAATGGGTGCAGAATTGGGAGTGTACATTTTTTGCTTATGAATAGCATTATCTTTACACATAATACATGCTCGCAGCAATTTATCTACTAACTCTGAGTGTATTTGAAGATTCCTCATAAATAAGTTTGATATCCCCTGGGACACCTTCCAAATGTTCCAAAAAGGAGCGTATAACAGTTTTTTGAAAATGTACATCTTTCATATCCTTTTCATTACTGCCATTAACTAGCATATATGCCAGCTGATAATGTTCGGATTGTTCTTCCAAAGAATCACAGACTGTCATTTGAAACTAATCTAAAAGTGTTCATGTGAGAGATTGCCCCCTAGTGTAAGCAAAAATACTGCTATCATTCTTAGGTGTTTAGTTTGTATTGGATACTGCTATTGCTGAATATAAGCCATGAAATGCTGAGGAATAAAATTCCAGAAACAAGGTTCAAGTGCATCATTCCATACAGTGCCTACAGTTTTAAGAACCCAAGCTTCAAATGTAATCATGTTATTAAAAATACCCTTCTGTTCATCCCACTTAGGGAGAGTTTCTAACATCCTAGACTGATGATAAACTTCAGCAGAAAAAACTGCTGAGGCTATGATAGGACTGGTAACATCAGTTTCTAGTGCTTTAGATTGTTATTTTTTTAACAGGGCTTGTAATCTTAAAAAATCTTGATTAGCTAAGTCTGCTGCTCTATCAGCAGCAGATTCCTGTGTGTCTGAGTCCGTAATGTGTTTATCTCCTCCCTTCCAACAGTTACGTCATGCTGTGTGTCAGCTAGTTTCCTGTCATGTTTTTCTTGCAAACGGACAATTTTACTCATTAACGCTTCTATCATACCAGTAGCTTTACTGCCCTGTTGAATAACAGTTTGTGTAAAGGTCTTAATTTCAGTATGTGAGACTTTCAAAAACTGAGAAAATTCTTTTGTACATTCTGCGGTGTCAGCATGCAGTTTACCAGATGCATTCCATTTATCACGGGAAGTCTGAAAATTACCCATTAGGTCAAGATCTTGATGGTTGCTAACTTTAGCAATCCAGTCTTTTAACTCCTGCAAATCAGACTGCCAAGTACAAACTTTGACATCTGCATCACCCTCTAATAAATCTTTTGCAACAGGATATATAGAAACAGGAACCATTGTCTGTGCTTCAGGCATTACTTTATCCTGCTTGTGTTCCAGGTTTTGTACAATATGTTTATGACAAGGCATGCAAAAAGCAACATTTAAATCATTGTAAATAGCACATTTTTGTACATTCTGTGGCATTTTTGCTTTATGTACATACCAATCAAAGGTAGCAATCCATTTGCATAATGCTGGATTGTCAGTTTTACCTAGTAAAGACTTACAGGTGCTAACATGCTGATCATACCATGTATTTAAATAATTCCACACATCTACATATGATTCAGACACATCAACAGTAAATGAATTAGTGCACTTCTTGGCATTTTCATGAAATGCATTTATTGTTAAAAGAAAAACAGAAGAAAATATTTACCACAAATGTTCAGGACAAGGTGGCCAGTCTTGACACAGAGATCAGTTGTGGGAGAATTCTCTGCTGTCTTTTACTAGATGCTGGTGAGACAAATTTTAAGCAGTGGAAAATTCGGACATCGTATATCACCAACTGTCTGAAGGAGAATTAATGTACTGCCCTGTACTGCGCTGCAGTGTTTGTCCTCCAGTCAATGGACAAAGTTTTAGGAAGAGAAGAATCGATTCTAAGAAGGTCTGTGCTGGAATGTCGTACTGTGAGAGGCACCTCATTAGGTCACCCCCCCCCCCCGGGTGTTTGTACTGGACTGGTCTCGTCACTGTTAAAGTGGTACTACACTATTCAGGTAGTCTGTACCTTTACTCAATGAAGACACTGAGACAGTTCTGCTCATATGACAGTCATTTACTGCACACGAGGTTTACATGTAGCTTAACAATGAAAGGTATATACATCAAAACGTACTTCAGCTTATAATAATCAAAGTCTCTGATACAAAAGAAAAAGTCCCAATCTTTATAGTGTCTTTTCTGCCTGCATTAGCAGTTTATTTTCTATATCTTAAACATTCTGTTCCTGAAGAATAACTCCTTTCGTCCTTGGCCTATCATGCATATCATACTGACGAGACACAGCTGCATACAAGAGTTTGTCTTGACCTGCTTGTAGATAATTAATTTCACAAGCTGCATAGTTTATAAGAGATAAAATATTTTACTTCTGATTCTTATTAACAGTTAATGCCAAGCTATATGTTTTTGTCAAGTTAGTTAACTGCGTGCACTGTACACACTGAAATGTAGAACATTTATTTTACATTTTCAGAAAAAAATCCACAGAAATCCATTTTAACCTGTTCTTTACTCTCACAACTCATATTATGATTTCCTAATAGCGGGTTTCTTATCCTCCTTTAATAACTATTGCACATTCTCTGAAAATAGATATGTAAACAGAATTAAATTATATTATCCAGGTAGTCAGCTGAAGGTGTTTCAAGTTCGGCTGCATCAAACAACTCCTGCTTTGTTTGAGTAGGTCAGTCTGTAGAGAAGCTTGTGGCAATTGCCACTAGCTATTTTCAAAAGAAGGGAGAACCACTATTGCCTAGGCTAAAAGGGGATCACAACAATTATCTTTGGAGAGTCCTTCTAAAATATTTAAAATGACCTTGGATATCAGTGGAAACAGTAGAAAGGCATACAGGGACATTCCCATCCAAGGGCATTAAAAGGCATTTGTCTTCCAGGCCTGTTTGCAAGGAATCCTAGAGCAGCATTTCTTTATTTTCTGATGTAAATGGGGCAAACAGATCAATATGAGGAGTCTTCCACAGTCATATCAAGTCCTGGAAGCATGCCTCTTAACTGCACAAATTTTTGCAGAATGTCCAGATTTTTGCCTTATATTTTTGGTCCATTTTTTCATAAAATTGTGTTTTTCTGGCAAATTATTGTCAAGTCATTAAAGACTAAAGACAGAAAATATTAAATAATGACAGACATTTGAGTTTCAGACTTCATACCTGTCAGAAAATTCATAGGTTCATAGGTTCATACTAGGCTATCTGCCCTGGGGCAATTACAAGCCTAGCCCAATTTTGTTTGGCTTACGCCACCCCTTGATTTGAGTATACTGTGCCCTTTTTAAGGTTTAGTTTACTGTGCCTCTGTCTAATAGTGACACTGAAGTAATCCCCGGGACAAACCTACGATCCCCCATCCACTCATCAAGATTCTTCTTGAAGAGATTCAGTGAGGTGCTCTGCCTAACATGAATTGGAATTCTATTCCAGAGCGAAGGGAGCCTCTGGGTTATGAATCTGTCCCTCCAGCAAGTTCTATTTATTTCTGTGCTGAGGTTCAAGTCCCTCGAGCGTGTGGCCCTAAGGGATTTAGATTTACTGAGGTGGAGCATGTCCATTAATTCTGGATTGAACATAGCTTTATATGTCAGGCATAGATTGCCTCGAAGTAGGCGGTATGCAACTGAGTACAGCTGGAGTTTTTTTTAACCGAGCAGCATATGGCATCTGCTTGAGTCCCTTGATCCTCTTGGTGAGGTACTTTTGGGGTCTTTCTAATTGCTGCAGGTGTCGGGTAAGGTACATCCCAAATGGGGCATTATATTCTATGATAGGCCTGATGAGGGATGAATAAAGGGGCACGATTACCTCTCTTGATCTAGATGTGAATCCTTTCATGATGAGGTGGGCTGTGTAGAACGTCTTTCTAACCACTTTGGCAATGTGGTTGTCAAAGGAGAGATTGCTATCAACTTCGGTCCCCAGATCCCTAATTATTTTCTCTGTACTTAATGGGTTACCGCCTATGTGGTAATTTGTGGGCACATTGTTTTTACCAAAGGGTATGACTATACACATTTTGGCATTTAGCTTTAGACCATGGCTCTGGCACCAGTTATCCGTCTCTGAGAGACCTTTTTGAAGGATGTTTGTGTCAGCTGGGGAGTCGATTATGGCGCCCAGTTTGCAGTCATCTGTGAACTTGGTGAGCCATAGTCCTCCCACGTTGGCCTGTACCTCGGAAAAGTATATACCGAACAAGAGCGGTCCCAGGACAGAACCTTGTGGGACGCCACTTGAGACCGGTTTTGAGTCTGACATGGCTCCTGCAACTCTCACTCTGTGGGTTCTGTCTTTGAGCCAGTTTGTGACCCATCTTGTGACATAGGGGTTTATATTTAAGCTGGATAGCTTATCTATGATGCCCGAGTGGGGTATTGTGTCAAATGCCTTTGCTAGGTCCAGATAGGCTGTGTGGACTACCTTCCCTTCATCTATGGCTTTGGTGACTGTTTCAAAGAAGTCGACCAGGTTCAAAGGGCAGGATATGCCCTTGACGAAGCCGAATTGGGTAGGATCTAGTATCTGTAGGTCCCCAATGTCTTTGTTTATGAGCTCCATGATGATCCTCTCCATAGCCTTGCAGACTAGGCTAGTCACGATAGTTTCCAGGGTCCGTAGAGGCTCCACCTTTGTGGAGTGGGACCACTGTTGCTGTACGCCATTCTGTGGGCACATATCCTGTAGTGAGGCTGAAATTGTACAGCTGTTTTATTTGAGGGGTTAGTTCTTCTTGGAGTTCATGTAGGACGCAACCCGGGATGCCATCTGGTCCCATGGAAGCAGTGTTTTTTTGCTTTGGAGAGGGCAGCCTTCACCTGAGCATCAGAGATGTTTGGGAGGCAGCCCTCTGCCGGGATAGATACTTGCTCTTTTGGGGAGGGGTGGAGAAGTTTGCACTGAACCTGTCTGCCAGGATATTGGCGATGTTTGTGGGTTCAGTGTATTTTTTGTCGTTTAGAATCAACTCAGAACAAGTCTGGGAGTTGCATCCCAGGTTCCTAACATAACTGAAAAAAGCCTTATGATTGTCTTTAGTGTCCTGTACAATTTTTCTCTCGAAGCTGGCCTTGGAGGATTTTATGAGGGATCGTAATTTTTTGCTAGTACTGATCAGAGCTGCCTTCCCTATTAGGGAGTTTGCTCTATCATGTAGTAGCTTCCTCCTTGTGTTGTACAGTTTATTTATGGCTGGGGTCCACCAGACTGGACGCCTGCCTTTGGATGATTGGGTCTTGGTTTTGTTTGGGATAGCATGATCCATGCATTCCTGGAGATGTCCGTAGAATGCGTTTATATAGGATTCTGCAGTTTGGGCCGTAGTTTCCACTGGCCCTGGGGCCTTGAAAGATTCCACTTCGGTTTTGAGAAGTGAGAAGTTCACTTTTGAGAAGTTTTTCACTGTGGTTTTCTGGGTTGGGGGTGGGGTCGGGATGTGGATATCCAGTGAAATTAATTTATGGTCTGATCTTACCAATGAGGGATATACTTCTGGTATGGAGCATAGAGTACCCATGTTGATAATGATCAGGTCTAGTATGTTATCCCCTCTTGTGGGAGTGGTGACTAGTTGTTCCATAGCATTTGAGTTTATAATTTCCAGGAACCTTTGTGCTAAGGTGCTGGGGCTTGAGTAGTGCTCCCAGTCTATGTTTGGGTAGTTGAAGTCACCCAATATAATGGTGTTCGGAGAGATCTTCATGTTCTCCAATGTTTTCAGGAAAGCCGAGTGGGATTCCTGACTTTGAGAGGGTGGTCTGCAGGATGCTTATAAACTGAAAAGCAGTCTTGCCCACTGTTAGTTGCACATGGATGATCTCCGATACTTCGTGCAATGCCACTAACCTGGAGGTGTGGATATCCTTGATAAATATGGAAACTCCCCCTCCTTTTGTGGTTCGGTCTGGGTTTTGGGGCCGAAAAGCATGATATGAGGTATAACCTGGTAGTGCTGGGGTGCTCTCTGGAGCCTTGAACCAGGTTTCTGTCACTGCACAGATATCGATGTTCTCCATACTGAGGAGAGCTTTGAGTGCGTGCATCTTGAGGTTAAGACTTCTGGCGTTTAGCAGCATTACCCTTAGTTTCTTGTTCCTTGTGCTGTCTATGGAGGTGGGTTTGACTTTTGAGCCTTGCCTAAAAAAGGCACTATGGTGGTGGCAAGAGCCTTTGCCAATATCCGAAAGCCCAGTGGTGACAGGTGCAAGCCGTCCCTAGCGAAGCAACGTGGCTTGTTGAACATGTCATCCCAGGCTGACAGACACTGGATCCCCTTTGAATGACACCAAAATTTTAGCCAATTGTTAAAATCGATCATTTTGTCTTTGTACTGTGGCATCATTCTAGGTGAGTGTAAGATGCTGCTCAAGGTCAGGGTCATACCGGCCTGGGCTACATGATCAGAGAGCTCCTCTATGTCTCTTTTCATGTAGTCCAGGGAGGTACGTCTCAGGTCATTCACACCAGCATGTACGATGACTGAGTCATATTTGTATTTGCTTTGGACTGACATGAGTGCTTGCATTATGTGGCGGATCCTAGCACCCGTCAGGCAGCTCACTGTGACCTTCTCTTTGTTCAGCCTGGTGAGCGGGACGTCAGTGTGTCTGACTATAGAGTCACTTATTACAAGAGTATCAGGTGTGTTATTCAGCCTTAAGGGCTGTGGCTGCTTGGCACACTGACTTTGTGGGCTATGTGTTGTGCGTGTTTTGTTTTGGGGTAGCGTTTGCTTGGATGTCTGCTTTGGAGGTCTCTGTTGCTTAGGTAGATTTTTATTTAGAGCCTCTGAGTATGTTTTTGTGTATTTATGTGTTTGGTTCGCTGATGTGGTGGCACTATGTGATACTGGAATTGTGTTGTGTGAGGTTACCTTCTCCTCCTGACTGGTTTCACCAGTTTTGAGATGAGAGAGCTCAGCCTCCAGTTTGGCTATATGGTTGCATCTCTCACATATATTTGAACTTGTTTGGAGGAGGAGAGGGTTGTCCGTGTACATGAGACAGTTGTAACATTGCTTCAAAATTCCCAGATTCACCAGCTGGACTGGAGAGGAAACCATTGACTGACCTTTGGACATGCTAGAGTAATATAGGGAAACTGAATTAAGATGGACCAATAGGGTTCAAGGTAATCGTAGAGAGTATAAGAGTAAGTAGTGCTTATGGTTTAATAGTGCTAACTTGTAAGATTACTTATTTGGACCAGTGAAGGGCTTTAGAATGAGAATATGGTGTTTAATTTGAGAGATAGAGCAGTTCTAAGGGAAAAAGTGAATAGCAGACTTCGTGGAGCCAGGAATAGTTTAAACCCAATTAGGCGGCGCTGCCCGTTGTTGCGCTATGCACAAAAACGCGCAAAACTGCGACCAGAGTTTAGAGATATCTAGTCTGCTAAAGCTAAGTCTGTTACTCTATCAACTTTCTAAGTTTGTAAGAGCAATATTTAAAAATTGGCCATATTTTTGGGACTTTGTCTCCCCCCCCCCTGTATTATTGGCTTTGTACAGATTTCTTGCTCTAAGAGGTTGAGAGGTATGCCTGGAGGACTCCCAGGTTCATTTTCTATTTGTAAGGGTCTGCCTGATCCTGCTCAGCTTGTCTGCAATAATGTTTTGCTTTGACAGAAAGAAGCATGGAGGGTAAGACTATGCTGAGTTGCTACACCCCAAGCTACCATGGTTAATCTGCACAGAGGGTAGGATCTGGCACTCCGATTTGTTTATGAACCACATCACTGTGGTGTCATCTGTGATAACTCGCAGAGGTCACAGAGACCAAAGATGATGTAGAGCCTTTATTACTATCAACATCTCTTTGACATTCATGTGTTTTGATCTGTCCTGTTTGTTCCATAGACCCTAACCTTTTATATCCATGGAAACAGCTCCTCAAGCAAAGTCCACGGCATATGTTGTTACAGACTGAGCTAGAAGGAAAGACCAGAGTTTAGAGATATCTAGTCTGTCCACTACTGTAACTCTCTTTTTACAAATCCCAGAACAGGAATCTGAAAAGCTAATGGGTACAGGTGATGGGACCAAGGGTGTCCACAGGATTTATTTCAGGGAGGTGCAAACCCAGAGCTCCGCCCACGCAGCCCCCACCCACCCACACAGCCATTCCAGTGTCCCATTACGTGGATATTTCTCCACATTTGTCATAGACACTGTTCAAATCTCTGTGTGCATACTGTTTTATGCTTTACTTCTACAATGATTACGGATATTTGGATTTCATTTACAACTTTTATTTCAAATTTTATAGTGCAAACACTGATAGACATTTACTAAACCTAAACAAAGAAATACTCTTACAATGAAAACAGACTTAGCATTAAAACTTCTCTACATTTGAAACCCACATTCACTGAAACAGCATTGAAACCCGCATTCAAAGAAAATGCATCTGGCCAGTGGCAGGGTAAGTTTACCTTTGGGCTGTTTTCAAATCATAGGCTCCTTGCACACATTTTTAGAACCATGCAAAAGTTTTTTGATTCACCTTTCTGACTGTATTAATTATACTATATCCCTTGTATAATACAGCACCACTTGTTAGAGTGTGTATTAAATTCATAGTTCTGAACACTTTTCCTTTAAGCAATGAAACAAATCATATGAACCAATAATGACAACCTGCCCAATTCAGAACATTTCAACCATAAAGGGCCACTCAAACGTCTGTCATACAATCCACCAATATCAATCAATATGCAGAATCTCTGCAGAAGTAAAAGTCATCTGAATAATTTCACATTAAAGAGAAAACAATGAGGAGGTTGTTGCTAGAAAACAACTTTATATTTCAGTGTTTCATTTACAAATTCAGTGCCTGTTGCCCTTGAAGAATGAATTGCCTATGTTACATTAAAAGAAATGGTAAGCTGGTATATTGCAATAGGGAATGGGTGGGAAGGTGAAAAACAGGTTTATAGTTATTAGGTGTCTCATCCAAAGGAGGACATACTAAGGACTGCAGTACCATAGCCCATTAAAATACAAATGTACATGCTGTAGGAATAGAACCTACAGCCCTTTGCAAGTATGCTACCTGTTGTGCTAACACTGCTTTAAAATTCTATACCACAATAATGATACCATTTGATAAACAAAACAGTTGCACACTTTGCTTCCCTTGAAGCTCACAATTCTCTCTCTCTCTCTCTCTCACACACACACACACACACATCTCACCTTCTTAGTGCAAGAAATCTGTACAAAGCCTAAAATAAATAGGGACAGATTATAAATATTGCTTTCATGAATTTATAAAATCGCTACAATAACAGGATTTGTGTTGGTATGCATTTTCTGTACAAAGCCTAAAATAAATAGGGACAGATTATAAATATTGCTTTCATGAATTTATAAAATCGCTACAATAACAGGATTTGTGTTGGTATGCATTTTTTAAAGGATATGATGTCTAAAACTATTTAGCAACTTCAATCCTTTTTAGGAGGAATATGGGGCAAAAATCTGGACATTCTGCAAAAACCTGGACAGCTGAGGGGTATGCTACCTCCATTTTACACGCTTACACACACACACACACACACACACACACACACACACACAAACCTCTTAGTGCAAGAAATGTGGATAGAGCCTAAAATAAATAGGGGCAGATTATAAATATTGCTCTCATGAACTTAGAAAATTGCTAGAACAATAGGATTTGTGTTAGTATGCATTTTCCTAAAGGGCATGATGTCAAACTGAAATGTCTGTTATTTAGCAACTTCAATCCTTTTTAGGAGGAATATGGGGCAAAAATTTGGATAATTGCAAGGTATGACCCAACCCCCCCCGTACACACACTCCTCTCCCCTGTTACTTACTTACACACACATACACATACACACACACACACCATAAGGCAGCTAACATACTAAAGACACACACACACACACACACACCATAAGGCAGCTAACATACTAAAGACACACACACACACACACACACCATAAGGCAGCTAACATACTAAATGCACAATACAATTTGCACATGCCTCCTTTCATGATGGACCTAGGTAGGAGTACCATTTTTGTTAGTATGACTTGCTTAGAATGATGCAGCAGACATACGGAGGCAGGGACAATCAAATTCAGATCAACAGGATACAGCTTTTTTAAGTTTATTACCTTAATCCACTAGACCACTTTGATATACTTGTTGAGATCAGCAGTATATAGAGCATACTGTGGTACATTTTTCATACTGGCTGTTATAAAATCACAACACTTTATTTAATAATTTCATCAGAAAGGTTGCTTCATGCAAATGCATTGTTTATAATATTAACAGAGGTGGCAAAGTCCTACCATAGGAACCTAATCTGTTTCACCTAGATGATTTTTTTTTAAATTTTTTTTTTATTTACATAGGTTTGTGCTTTTATTGCAGCACTTTCATTCTGGCGAGCTCATACAAAATTCATGCTGAAGTACTTACTGGCCACTTAGGAAACGTGCTGCCAATTTTCTTTGCATTTTGTCATGTTATTTGGTTCACTAGTAATGGTATGGGATACTTTTCTTACACATTTTCTGCATTTCATCAGTGTGTATATCTTTTAAATATTGAAGCAATACAGAAAATATGGAAATATACTGAAGCTAAGCAGAATGATGTAATTATGATTTACTGTAACTCAGTGTAAGTTAAGATATTTATTTTTTGCTCAAGTTATCTGTATAGATAAGGAAAATATTCAATTGTTTTTAGTAATACTAATTGAGAAAATTATTTAATCAACTAGTGGTACAAGCTTGCTTTTCTACTAAACAGGTAACTAATTAACCACACATGGATAACCCAGTTTTACATATGAAGACACTAGTGTGCACCTGATAGCAAGAATGAATTAATTTCTCCATAGTTAGAGTTAATGGTTAAGGTCTTCACCTCACAGATGCAAGGTACAAGGTCTGATTCTGCTTTTGGGATAGTGGATGGGCTTAAAATGGCCCTTCAAGGTAGTTAGCCTAGTATTCACTTGACATGGTGATGACTGTACTCAAGGGTGAGAGAGTGGTGATTGAAGCAGATTTCAATGGGCATGTTGTTGAAGGGAACAGAGGGGATGAGGAAGTGATGGGTAGGTATGGTGCTAAGCAAAGGAATGCAGAAGGTCAGATGGTAGTGGATTTTGCAAAAAGGATGGACATGGCTGTGGTGAATACGTATTTTAACAAGAGGGAGGAGCATAGGTTGACATACAAGAGTGGAGGAAGATGCACACAGGTGGATTATATCTTATGTAGAAGGACCAGTCTGAAGGAGATTGGAGACTGTAAAGTGGTGGCAGGGGAAAGTGTAGTTAGACGGCATAGGATGGTGGATTGTAGGATGACATTGGTGATCAAGAAGAGGAGGAGGAGTGTGAGGTCAGCACCAAGGATCAAATGGTGGAAATTGAAAAAGGGTAATTGTGAGGTGGAGTTCAGGGAAGAGTTAAGACAGGCACTGAGTAGCAGAGAAGAGTTACCGAATAGCTTGGTAACTACAGCAGAGCTAGTAAGGGAGATGGCTAGAAAGGTGCCTGATGTGACATCTGGAAAGAGGAAGGAGGACAAGGAGACCTGGTGGTGGATGTACAGGAGAGTATACAGAGAAAGAGGTTGGCGAAGAAGAAGTGGGATTGTCAGAGAGATGAAGAAAGTAGACAGGAGTATAAGGAGATGAGGTGCATGGCAAAGAGAGAGGTGGTGAAGGCTAAGGGTAAGACATATGAAGAGTTGTATGAAAGGTTGGACACTAAGGAGGGAGAAAAAGACCTGTACCGACTGGCTAGACAGAGGGACCGAGCTAGTAAAGATGTGCAGCAGGTAAGGGTGATAAAGGATAATGAGGGAAACGTATTCAAGTGAGGAGAGTGTGTTGAGCAGATGGAAAGAGTACTTTGAGGGGCTGATAAATGAAGAGAATGAGAGGGAGAGAAGGTTGGATGATGTGCGGATAGTGAATCATGAAGTGCAATGGATTAGCAAGGAGGAAGTAAGGACAGCTATGAAGAGGATGCAGAATGGAAAGGCTGTTGGTCCAGATGACATACCTGTGGAAGCATGGAGCTGTTTAGGTGAAATGGCAGTGGAGTTTTTAACTAGATTGTTTAATGAAATCTTGGAAAGTGAGAGGATGCCTGAGGAATAGAAAAAAGTGTTTTGGTACCGATTTTTAAGAATAAGGGGGATGTGCAGAGCTGTAGTAACTACAGAGGGATTACATTGATCAGTCACAGCATGAAGTTATGGGAAAGAGTAGTGAAAGCTAGGTTAAGAAGGGACGTGATGATTAGTCATCAGCAGTATGGTTTCATGCCAGGAAAGAGCACAACAGATGCAATGTTTGCTCTGAGAGTGTTGATGGAGAAGTACAGAGAAGGTCAGAAGGAGTTGCATTCTGTCTTTGTGAACTTAGAGAAAGCATATGACAGGGTGCCTAGAGAGGAGTTGTGGTATTGTATGAGGAAGTTGGGAGTGTCAGAGAAGCATGTAAGAGTGGTACAGGATATGTATGAGGGTAGTGTGACAGCGGTGAGGTCTGCGGTGAGAGTGATGGATGCAATTAAGGTGGAGGTGGGATTACATCATGGATCAGTTCTGAGCCCTTTCTTATTTGCAATGGTGATGGACAGGTTGACAGACCAGATCAGAAAGGAGTCCCCGTGGACTATGATGTTTGCAGATGATATTGTGATCTGTAGTGAGGGTAGGGAACAGGTGGAGGACACCCTGGAGAGGTTGAGATATGCTCTAAAGAGAAGAGGAATGAAGGTCAGCAGGACTAGGACAGAATATATGTGTGTGAATGAGGGAGGATAGAGGAATGGTGAGGATGCAGGGAGTAGAGGTGGCGAAGGTGGATGAGTTTAAACACTTGGGACCAACAATTCAGAGTAATGGTGAGTGTGGAAGAGAGGTAAAGAAGAGAGTACAGGCAGGATGGAGTGGGTGAAGAAGAGTGTCAGGAGTGATTTGTGACAGACGAGTACCTGTAAGAGTGAAAGGGAAGGTATACAAGAGGGTAGTGAGACCAGCTATGTTATATGGGTTGGAGACGGTGGCATTGACAAAAAGGCAGGAGTCAGAGCTGGACGTGGCAGAGTTAAAGATGTTAAGATTTGCACCGAGTGTGACAAGGGTGGACAGGATTAGGATTAAGTATATTAGAGGGTCAAGCCCAGGTTGGAAGGTTTGGAGACAAAGCCAGAGAGGCATGATTACATTGGTTTGGACATGTGCTGAGGAGGGATGCAGAGTATATTGGGAAAAAGATGCTAAGGATGAAGCTGCCAGATAACAGGAAAAGAGGAAGGCCTAAGTTAAGGTTTATGGATGTGGTGAGAGAGGACATGCAGGGGGTTGGTGTGACAGAGCAAGATGCAGAGGACAGGAAGAAATGGAAATAGATGATCTGCTGTTGCGACCCCTAATGGGAGCAGCCGAAAGAAGAAGACATACAAACTAAGGAGCTTTTCATTTGTTGTTGATATATAATCATGGTATTTATGAACATGTAATTACAACTTTATTATGACAGCATTATCAAAAATAGAGGACTTCAAAAGCATGCAATATTTTTAGATTTTAAAACCAAATCCATGGTCAGTGAATAAATAGTTCATATGAAGTATATGAATTATGTCTGGTTTCTGTAGTACTTCTTTTCTTTCAGTGGACGCTTTCATATGCCAGAAATTGCTAAAACTACCTTTTTTACTGGATTTCAAATCTGTAATTTCCTATAGTATAATGGGACTCTATAGGAAAGTGGTAAAATCATTAAGTTGTCAACTTTGAGGTATTGCAGAATGAGAGGGCAAGGAAAGGACTGGACTTGCTGAAGTACTTTTAAAGAATGTTTTTGGGCTAACAGTAGGGAATATTTGATTACGTGAGGAGTGGAATTGTTTGAACAATTTTATAAATAAAACCTAAGTGTTAGATTTGGAGCATTTAATTTACACAAGACAAATTTTGCTTGTCTAAGGGCAACAGTCTAGAAATTAATTATTTTATATGTGTGCAAATTCTAAAAATAATGTAGACAAATTAAATTTAAAATGTGGTGTCACACTTCTATGTTATTTTTAATTCTGGAGTTAGCATTTTATTCATAAGGGGGACATTGAAAGTCTCACCCTGAGGTATAGTAGTGGCATGCGGCCTTCTTTTTTTCAGAAAAAAATCTTCTTTCTATTCTTTTCATCTGAAATTTGCTAACGGTATGAGAAGGGCACTGACTCTGACTGGCTCTCTTTATGTCTAAGATGGCAGTTACTTCACTGAGATATCCTAGAAGTCTCTTGCTACCTTAGTACACTTCCAGCTCTATGTATATAGTTTTCTGAAAAATGTATTGACCATTAATGATGGCTGGACTACTAGCTGTAAGTCAAAGGCTAATAAATATTTAAACATAATGTTTAGCCTTGTCCACTGTTGTACTGTTCTCTTATTAATAGGTGATCTTTAGCTGTAACTTTTGTAACCTGTGATGATAGATAAATAACTAGTATTGTCAGCAGTAATGCAGAAAGTAGTAATGAAAGCTATCATTTTACATGCACTTACAGATGCAATGATGACGTTAAAAATTGTACACCAGCTTTCCAGATTGCATCCTTCCCACAAATGTAACCCCCTCTGTACTGGACAGTACATGTTTCTAGACAACTTACTTTTCATTATTGAAAAAGAAGCCAAAAACTTCTAAAATGAAAGCTTTAAAGAGGCTCAAATGAATAATTAAGCCATCCTGACTTTCCAAAAACAATATTGTTTAACAAATTATATAGCCATAAACAATAGTAAATATACAAGTTGTTAAATCTAAATTATTGTGCAAAGTAATAAGAGCATGTCTGACTTTGCTCATAAATGTAAGGTACACATCTAGCATAAGATCACAGGATGATGCATTTTTACTAAATAACCAAGGAGGCTGTTGAGGAGCTCAGCCATATCATCTGGTGGGAGGCTAATAGTGCCCTCTATTATGTAGATCTTTCTCAGATATCCCAGGTAAAAAATTTGTGCTCACCCATTCAGTCATCCAGACTGGTTTAAATATTGACAAGGAAGTCCTCTGCTTCAGATGTGTGTGCTATTTATTTATTTGGCAGTATAGCTTGAGTTAAGCAGAGTAGGTGTTTGCTTTGCCAGTGGTTCTGTTTAGGTGAAGAAGTTTAAAGAGTGCTGAGCCATTCACAGCACAGAAAGCTAGCAAAGATCATTACTTAAGAGTCTATATGGCACAAGAGTTAAGTAACATGGCTTTCAGTCTATCAGGGAAGCTAAAGGTGAGGAAATGTTGACATTTCTAAAGTTGTTTTATTTAATTAGGAAGGTACATTCTGAAGGTGACATTATGTTCAATTATGAATCTAACAAATGAGCATAGAGCAGGACTATAATTTTAGGCATTAAAGGGATACCACAAAGGATATGTTGTGCAAGGTAAAAAGATTTTTTTAACCACAACAGTGACATGGTGGTCAAAGGAAAGTTTATCTAGAGAGGTATTCACATCCCTGATGACAAGTGAAATGCTATATATGTGGTATGCAGCAGTGATTGTAGACAGCAGTACACCATGTGCAAGCACCCAGCAACTTGTGGTCTCCTTTCCTAAGGCTCATTGAGACTCAGTGACATTAGACAGTCATCAGTTTTTTTTACACTGTTTAAATACTAAACACATGAAGCATCAGGCTTTTCTGAATGTCTTAAATTATTCACAGAAAGCAGACTGAGCATATTACCTTTTGTAAATATTTGCAGTGATTTCTACGAGTTTTGAACTATTGAGTTTAGCATAAAATTAAAATATATTTATGAATGAATAAATCAATAAACATTATTTTCATTGCTTTGATAGTCTTCAAGATGGTAGCATATTACAGTTACTTTTATTATTTTTTCTTGTTAAGCTGCACTTACTTCCAGGCTTACAGTATTTGTTCCACATTTCTTCAAACTAGTATAGAAAAACAGTAGGGAAACAAATGTTTAATAGCTTGTTATAACTAACCTATGTGCTCCTTACACACCCTTACTTCACAACGTCTGTGCAGCAATCAAACACACACACACAGATCCTTAATTCATAAGGTCTGCAGACTGCAGCTAATCATAGTAAATTCCTTCCCAATTCCCTTATACACTTACTTCATAATGTCTGATGTCTGTGCAGCAAATATAATCCACTTGTAAATTCTCTGTGATTTCCAAATAACGCAGTCGGGTGGACAGGAAAATAAACAATTTCAAATAGCACGGACGGGCAGACAGGAAAAGAAGCAATTTCAAATAGCACAGGCAGGCAGACAGGAGGAACAGGATGTCTGCACGCACAGATGTGATGTGACCGGAAGAACTGGACGTCTGGATGCAAAGAAGGGATGCAACCAGACCAGCAGGACCGTTCTTAAAGAAGAACACAAAAAATATAATTAAAGAAGAACGCAAAACACAATGTATTTTTCTCCCGGTCGGCCCATTCCAGGGGGGTGCAAGTGCACCCCCTTGCACCTGCTTGCGGGCGCCCTTCACTGGGGCTACACTAATCTGACGAACCATTGTATTTTTCTCATGTGAAGTCTGGCCAAAGGAATCATGAGAATCATAGATACGATTAAACACAGAATCCTGAGAAATTCCCTAGCTGAAGTCATTGACTGATTAGAAAGAATTTAGGAACATTTTTATGTACAGGTCTGCTTTTTCCTGAAAAAGAATGGCCCTCTCTAGGGGTGCATCTAGAAAGCATCCCGAGAATGCTATGCTATAAGATAGAATAAGAAAAGATTTCTGAATGTTCACCTAGAATCCTGGACTGTGAAAGAAATCCCTTACCTAGGTAAGGGATTACTGACATTTAGAAAAAGACTGCAAATATAAGACAGTCATCTAAATAAGGAAAAATGTGCATTCCTTGTGGCCTACAATGAGCTATCACAGGTTCAAGACATTTTGTAAACACCCTTAGTGCTACAGATAATCCAAAGGGTAATGCAGGGAAGTGAAAATGTAAGCCAGACACAGGAAATCTTAAAATTCAGAAATACTTGAGAATTTGAATATAAGGTTTAGCATCTTTTAGCTCTAATGTTACTAGAAAACTGAGAGAAGGCATGAGGGGTGTGAAGACTGGTAGAGATGGGTGAAGGCTGCCAGCCTAGTCAGATAGAATTGTGCAGGTAATTCTATCATTTGTAAATATGAATGCTGAACTTAAAACAATGTGGCAACATTGTCATCTGCTGTAAAGAAAGCTAAGTCAAGCATTTCTTGTTGGTCCTTTGAAATTAAAATTATTTCATCACGCCTTTGATGTTTTACAAATCGGCTCCAGTCCGGCTAGATGAAGGCATCCTGCCTATTGTTTTAAGGCTAAAGTTAATGACCAGAATTTACATGTGAAATGTCCTTTATTGCTCTAAGTGTAAAAGAATGAAAATGCAGTTTCTGTCAGCCTGGGAACACCAAGAAAGTGTGAAATGATGTAATGTTTTATCAGAACTGCAGCTTCAGTTTAAACAGAGAGAACCAGAGATTATTAAGCATTTTTGTCTGAACAACCAACTCAGCACTCTGCCTGTTGTCTTAAGTAGGTTATCTTAGAATTGTGTTTTCTAAGTGTTTTTCTGTGATGTCAAAACTGTACTACTGAATTATTTAAGTATTTCTGTGTGATCTCTGAACTTTTGAATAGCACTGTATAGTAGAAAGTATTGTCTCATTGTTTTAAGTATGTATTATTAAATATTATTACATATTTTAAAACCTTTTAACTGTGGCTGGTTTGTGTAGAGATAAGTTAAGCTCTAAGAGTACATTGCATATATATATATATATATATAAGGATCCTGTACCAAGTCACTCTAATAAGCCTTGAGACTGTTTAGTCACAACTACCAACTGGATAATAATATTGCACAGTAATAATTGGACACCCTTTTAAGGGCCTGTGAGTAGCTGATAAATATTAGCTGGGTGGTGGCAGGTGGTACTACAGTATAGTCTGGGTAAAAGGGGCACAGCTGGAGAACCTGTGCCAGCCTTCCCCAGAAGTGTCTGTGTGGTTGTGTAAACTCTTATCTCAAAGTGTATGTGTGCAAGCTACTTGGGCAGGGACATGAAGCACTGGTTGGACAGAAAGGGTGCTGGAGATTTTAGCTTGCCCAGCTAGGCTGAGATCTGGACCCTATAGCTGTGCCAGTGGAGAGTCTTATTGGGGACCTGGGGAGCAAGGGAGTGACCAGCCCCAGACTGACTGTGATCTCTGTGTGCCCACATATTAATTGGTGGCAGTGGTTGGGATATCCACCTCATATTGATTGGTGGCAGTGGTTGGAATATCCACCTCACATTTGTGTTTGGCAGTGGTTGCGATATACTCACATAATTGTTTGGCAGCTGTGGGATATCCACATCACATATTAATTAGTTGGCAAATACTAATTGGCTTGTATTGGTGTGGGTAGAGTGAATCCTGTAGCTTGTGTACAGTAAGCTTTGAAGGTGTTTTGTACTCAACAGCCACGCAGTGAATACTCAAGAGTTCAGACCATAATTGTTTTATTTCTTTTGTTACCTTAGTTAGTCAGGGTGAGCAGGCAGCATGTCAGCAGAGGAGTATGGAAAGCTGACAAGGAGCAAGCTGGTGGAGATGTGCCAGGCTAGGGGACTGATGCATGGAAACCTGACTAAGGCAGATCTGATTGCAGCCTTGGTTACAGTTGCATCAGAAAACAGCAACCAGGAGGACAATCAGACTGGCAGTGGAGATATAATTCCCTCGGAGAATGGACAGCTCAACCTTTCTGCAGTTGACTTAAAAATCCAGCTGGAGCTAAAGAGACTTGAGTTGGAGTCCAGGCATGTGGAATTAGAAGCAAATGAGAGACTGCGATGTTTACAGGCTGAGGAGAATGAGAAACTGTTATGTCTGCAAGCTGAGGAATAAGAGAGGCAGAGACAGCATGAGAAGGAGATGCTGACTCTTTGCCAGAGTCATGGAGGTAATGGGGAAGGGAGTAACTGGACCCCAACAGCAAAAAAGGTCTGTAAATTTCTTCCGCAGTTTAAAGAGGGGGATAATTTTGATAGTTTCATTCATAACTTTGATAGGGTATGCACACAGTATGAAGTTGACCAAGGGCTTTAGGTACGGTTCCTGGCCCCCTTACTCCATAGTAAAGTTGTAACTGTTCTGTCCAAAATGTCTGATGTTGCATGATTTGATTATACTGCTGTAAAAAATTGTCTGTTAGAAGTGTTTAAGCTAACACCTGAAAAGTATAGGAAAAAAGTTTTGTGAGCATAGACACAAGGCAGATGAAAGTGTGTGTGAACATGTTGCTGAATTGAGTACTTATTTCCATAGGTGAGTGAGTGGATGTCAGGTCACCACTTTTGAAGGGCTGGTAGACCTTTTGGTGAGGGAACAAGCCCTTAGCACTTTGCCTGAAGACATGAGGATCTGGTTAGCTGATAGACAATGTGCTACTTCAGATGAGTTGGGGAAGGAGGGAGACCTATACCTGGCAAGCAGGGCAGCTCTGCACAGGAAGGGGACCCCCAGTACTGCTCATGGGACTAAAGGAACCCATGGTGGGAAGCACAGACTGCCCCAACAGAATCTGCCAGTAGCAGGGGAAGCCACTAGTCCAGGTACATGTCCAGGACCTAGGGTTAAATGTTTTGAATGCAACCAGTGGGGCCATGTGGCATACAGATGTCCACAGAGGCAAGGTGGGGAACAAAAGGTGAGGGAGCCAGTAAGTGGAAAAGACAAAATGCCAATAGTAGGTTGTCTTGAGACAACAGGGGTACCAAACTACCATCCTGCAGATATCCTGAGAGGGAAGGATTGGGATGAGGCAGTAACATGTGCTTATGCCGTTACATGCGATCAGGCTAGGAGACAAGCATGTGGGTCTGGTAGCCTGGGGGAGACCCAGACAGACTGCATACTTGCAGCCAGGACTGGTGAGGTGGTTACTTCAGGGAGGAAGCTACCCTGTAGCAGTGAGACTGAAGGTGAGCCACAGCTGCTTGTGTTTACTGATGGTCCCTTGGACAGAGTGACTGCAAAGGTAAAGGTGAGTAGTAGTACCCAGGCTGACAGTGAGGCACCACTGTCAGAGGATGCCAGACTTCCTGTGGAAGGGGAGCTGGGAAGGGTTACAAGGAGGAGAGTTGAGACAGGCTCAGCTCTCTGACCCTACATTGCAAGGCCTGAGGCAGGTAGCTAGGGAGGCACCTGATTCTCAAGGAATCTGTATACTGGGACAAAGGGTTACTATACAGAGAGTGGACCCCTGAGGGCGGGCTAGAAGGTGAGAGTACAGCAGTTGGTAGTGCCTAGAGCCTACCGTCTGGCACTTCTAGCCATAGCACATGATACTCCCTTTGCAGGTCATATGAGCATAAAACATTCAAAGAGGCATATTATGCAGAACTTCTATTGGCCTGGAATTTCCAAAGATGTAGCAGGGTACTGCAGGAGCTGTGAGCAGTGTCAAAAGGGAGGCAAGGCAGGAGACAAGGTGAGAACTCCTTTGATGCCTTTGCCTGTGATTGAGGAGCCATTTCAGAGGGTGGCTATGGATATTGTGGGTCCTCTGAGTACCCCATGTTCTACAAGGAAAAAGTATATCCTAGTGGTAGTGGATTATGCTACACGATACCCTGAGGCAGTGGCTTTGTCCTCCATTAAGGCAGAGAAGGTGGAAAATGCTTTGTTAGTGATTTTCAGCAGGGTAGGTTTCCCAAAAGAAATACTGACTGACAGAGGTGTCAATTTCATGTCAGATCTGCTGGTTTGTCTGTGGAAGTCCTGTGGGGCTGAAGCACATGAAGACCACCCCCTACCATCCCCAGACTAATGGTCTTGTTGACAGGTTAAACTCTACAATCAAGTCCATGCTACGGGCATTTGCAGATCAGTTTAAGAGGGAGTGGGACAAATATTTGCCCCACCTGTTTGCTTACAGAGAGGTTCCCCAGGAATCCACAGGTATTTCACCCTTTGAGTTGCTGTATGGGCATAGGGTGAGGGGACCTCTAGATTTAATTTGAGATGAGTGGGAAGGTGAGTGCAAGTCTCACAAGGAGTCTGTTGTGGCATACATCCTAAACCTCAGGACAAGGCTCAGGGAACTCATGAGCTTGGCCCAGGAGAACCAGGCAGAAGCCCAACAACAGAAATAGGTGTTGTATGACAGGAATGCTCGAGCTAGAGAGTATGCTGTGGGGCAGCAGGTAATGGTTCTCATTCCTGTCAGACACAACAAGCTGCAAGCAGCTTGGGAGGGACCCTACAAGGTGGTAAGAAAGGTAAGTGATGTTAACTACATGGTGGAACAACTAGGCAGACGGCAGGGGCACAAATTGTACAATGTTAACATGATGAAACCTTACCATGATAGGGAGGCCCTTGTGCTGAGCAATTGCAGTGGATTGCAGGAGGAGTCTGAGGGAGATCTGGGGACAGATCTCCTCAGTGAATCTCGGGCTGACACCTCAGTGGCAGGGGTAGCAATGTCCCAGCAGCTATCTCTTACCCAGTTTAGAGAAATCCAAGCAGTATTGCAGGAATTTGGGGACATGTTCACTGGGAAACCAGGGTGCACCCACCTGGTGCAGCACCCGGTGTACACAGGACCCCAAATGCCTATTAGGCAGGCCACTTATAGGGTGCCTGAGAGAGTCAGACAGACCCTGAGGGAGGAGGTACAGGAGATGTTGGAACTACGGATGATTCAAGAATCCAACAGTCCCTGGGCCTCCCCAGTGGTGCTGGTGCCAATGGAGGATGGCAGCACCAGGTTCTGTGTGGACCACAGGAAATTACAGTCATACAGAGTCGGATGCTTACCCCATGCCTAGGACAGATGAGGCCCTATAGCAGCTGGGTGGGGCTAAGTATCTTACAACCATTGATCTTACCAAGGGTTACTGGCAGATGCCCTTGACTCCCAGTGCTAGAGAGAAGTCAGCCTTTGTAACTCCTTTTGGCTTGTATGAATTCACAAAGATGCCCTTTGGTATGAAGAATGCCCCAGCGACTTTCCAGAGGCTGGTAGATCATATCCTAGCAGGAGCAGGAGGGCTTGGCCTTGCTTACCTGGATGATATTGCCATCTACAGCCATTCCTGACCAGAGCACCTTCAACATGTCAAGGAGGTGCTGGGCAGACTAGAGGGCAGGGTTGACCATTAAGCCGAGCAAATGTCAGGTGGGTATGGCAGAGGAATCCTACCCAGGACATACAGTGGAGCATGGTAAGATAAGGCCAGAACCTGCCAAAGTGGAAACCATTCAGGAATGGCCTGCACTTGTTACTACAAAGCAGGTGAGGGCATTTTTAGGGACAGCAGGGTACTACAAAAAGTTCGTCCCCAGTTATAGCACCATAGCTGCTCCCCTCACAGACGTGACAAGGAAGAACAGGCCAGATAAGGTAGTGTGGACCCCAACATGTTAGCAAGCATTCCAGAAACTTAAAGAAGCTTTGGGAGGACCCCCTGTGTTAGCCAGTCCAGATTACAGCAAATAATTTGTTGTGCAGGTGGATGCTTCAAACCATGGGGTGGGGGGGGCTATACTTAGATTTCTTCAGAGGGGGAAGAGCACCCAGTGGTTTATCTCAGTCGTAGGCTCCAACCCAGGGAGGAATGCTATGCAGCTGTAGAAAAGGAATGTCTAGCCATAGTGTGGGCACTGCAGAAACTTCAGCCTTATCTGTATGGAAGAATATTAACTGTTAATGAAGATCACAACCCTCTAACATGGTTAAACAGAGCCAGTCAGCAAAATGCCAAGTTGCTAAGATGGAGCCTGGGTTTGCAAGCATATATGCCAGTGCAGCACCGTAGTGGGAGTAGCAATGCCAATGCAGATGGGCTCTCAAGACAGGGAATGGGGTGAGGTACACTCAGATAGACCTAACCATCTCAAGCATCACTTGAAAAACTAGCTTGAGTTCTCGGGGCGGGGGGGATGTGAAGACTGGTAGAGATGGGTGAAGGCTGCCAGCCTAGCCAGATAGAATTGTGCAGATAATTCTATCATTTGTAAATATGAATGTTGAACTTAAAACAATGTGGCAACATTTCCATCTGCTAAGCTAAGTCAAGCATTTCTTGTTGGTCCTTTGAAATTAAAATGATTTAATCACTGCCTTTGATGTTTTACAAGTCTGCTCCAGTCCGACTAGATGAATGTTTCCTGTGTATTGTTTTAAGGCTAAAGTTAATGACCAGAATTTACATGTGGAATGTCCTTTATTGCTGTAAGTGTAAAAGAATCTAAATGCAGTTTCTGTCAGCCTGGGAACACCAGGAAAGTGTGAAATGATGTAATGTTTTATCAGAACTGCAGTTTCAATTTCAACAGAGATAACCAGAGATTATTAAGCATTTTGTCTGAACATCCAACTCAGCACTCTGCTTGTTGTCTTAAGTAAGTTATCTTAGACTTGTGTTTTCTTTTAGATTAGCTAAGAACTATAAAGATTAGACTAAGTGTTTTTCTGTGATGTCAGAACTGTACTACTGAATTATTTTAAGTATTTCTGTGTGATCTCTGAACTTTTGACTAGCACTGTATAGTAGAAAGTATTGGCTTGTGGTTTTAATTATTTATTATTAAATATTTTAAAACCTTTTAACTGTGGCTGGTTTGTGTAGAGATAAGGTACGCTCTAAGAGTACATTGCATATATATATATATATATATATATATATATATATATATATATATATATATATATATATAAGGATCCTGTGCCAAGTCACTCTAATAAGCCTTGAGACTGTTTAGTCACATCTACCAATTGGATAATAATATTGCACAGTAATAATTGGACACCCTTTTAAGGGCCTGTGAGTAGCTGATGAATAGTAGCTGGGTGGTGGCAAGTGGTACTACAGTATAGTCTGGGTAAAAGGGGCACAGCTGGAGAACCTGTGCCAGCCTTCCCCAGAAGTGTCTGTGTGGTTGTGTAAACTCTTATCTCAAAGTGTGTGTGTGTCAGCTACTTGGGCAGGGACTCGAAGTACTGGTTGGACAGAGAGGGTGCTGGAGATTTTTGCTTGCCCAGCTAGGCTGAGATCTAGACCCTATAGCTGTGCCAGTGGGGAGTCTTATTGGGGACCTGCGGAGCAAGGGAGCGACCAGCCCCAGACTGACTGTGATCTCTGTGTGCTCTTAAGGGAAATTGCACTCTACTGTGCGTATTTGTTATCCTTTCCTCATATATCAGACTCCCTCTCTGGTGTTAGTGGTGAGGATTGAGACTCCTTGATTGCTGGGCCAGGGCACATGCGTCACAAGGGGGTAAGAGGGAATGAAAGGCCAGCATTTTGAACTCTGAAGTATAGGCAGAGAAAGGAAAGGTCTAGAATGGGTTCCCAATAGTCCTCTTCCTTTGGCACCAGAAAAAATTCTTGAATAAAATCCATTCCCTGTCTGATCTGGGGGTACTGGCTCTATCAGCCCCTCAGAATAGCATGTGCTGGATGACTAGTGGGAACAGGTTAAGTCTGATGTGAAAGAATTTCCTGGAAGGGTGGAAGTGATTCCTACTCCCAACTATAGCCTTGTTGGATTATTCTCTGTATCCACATGTGTAAGACTGTTTGATGCCATTGAGGAAAATGCAAAGCTAGACTCTGGAAAAGATTTAAAGGATTTCCAGTGTGGGGGTGGGGATCTAGAAGAAGCAGATATTCATTTTGCCTTTTGGGACTGTCCTTTGTTCTGGGAGGCTTCCCTTTCTTTGTGGAGCCACCTTTCCATTGCTTTTTTAAAAGTTTGATTTTGTAAGCTGAAACTGTTTGTTTTGTTTACTGTAAAAAGGTCTTGACTTGGAAGGAAAACTGTTAACAAACTTGGAAAAAGACGGTTTAAAAATCTAGGCAACTGACTGAATTAATTTCCTACTTTTATCAAATCTTTTGAGTATCTGAGCAACTGATGGCCTAAATAATATCTATCTGTCAAGAGGAGAATTTAAAATGTCTGCTTTGACAACTGTCGGTAGATGTTGTGAGTGCAGCCATGCAAATCTTCTCATAACAACCAGTAACAGCTATTCTTCACAGGCATCAGCAGAATCTTAAGAACATTTTAAAGAACATTAGCTTACCTTAGTGACAGAAGCAATTAAACAATTCAGAGAGATTTAATTCTCTAAAGAAGGAAAGTTAGCAGACATTTTCTTCATATTCTCAAAACAGGTCAGAAAAAACTTTTTAACACGTGAGCCTGTCAATTTAGAATTTCAAAGGTTAAGGTAGCAGACGAATGAACTTTCTTCCTAAATCTAAAGGCTTTCTCATTCTTATCAGGATTGGGGTTAGCATTCACAAAATGTTTGATAGCAGAAGGTTTTCTCAAGGAAATCATTGCAGGGTCAGATGTGGGATTAGGGAATAGGTTGTTAAGAAAACATCCTCTGATGCTGACAAAAAAAACGGAAGAGCTGTATGCTGAGGCAAATCCAGTTGTAATAAATCATAATTTTTTTTCTGGGAAACTGGAATATCACTCTGTTCCCAGTGAAACAATTCTTTCATTTTGGTAATGGTCGCAGAAAATAAAACTCTACTGACTGAAAATCAAAATTCTCATTTTCTTCCGAACCAGAATGTTCTTTTTTTAGGAGAATCAATAGAAGGAATCTCCTTCCAGTCCAGTCCCTGTTTGTCTGACTGGGAATCAGAATTAGAAACAGAAGGAATTATTTTTTCTTTTACCACTAAGACAGGAATCAGAGTATAAAGAATTAAGGACTTGAGGTATGCTGTTAACAAAGTCTAATAACTCTTCTTTATCTAAAGTCACACAGACTTGGGAAGCTGAATGCTTACTTTCTGCTTCTTTTTTTCTAGGAGACCTCCCCCGAGATATAGACTGATGCAAAACTGGAACACTTGCCCAGGAATCAGGTACCTTAGTGCAGCTATGAGTAAAGTACCCTTTGCTCCCTCCTCTGAGACTGACAAGAATGGTTCTCTCATGCCCTCAGAGGATACCCTAACAGTCTAAGATTATGTGACTGATCTCCGGTCCTTGATGGCCTGAAGTGCTGCACCAGTGGGATCCAGAGAAAAGCATGCAGTCTACAAAAACAGACATGGTGACTGAGGCAAAGAAACCTACTTAACTAACAAAGGCTCTGTGGAATTTTTCTTTTACTCACGGAAGGTACAAATGATCAGCCAATAGCCTGCTCTATAGTTGACCAAGAAATGTGTCTGAATTGCTGATAGCAGAGCCTGAAAGTGTCAGTAAACAAACTGATAACAGAAAAACACTGTTTTCAAAAAACATATACATTTACAACCTCCAAAACCATTTGTACAAATCACTATCAAGATTAAATTATACCATTGTGTAGAAATGATTTAATAAAAACATATTTTTAACAATAAAAAAAATATCCAAAGAAAAAAATTAGTTCCCTGGCAAAAATGCCTTATGACAGTCAATTAAAATACAAAATCTTGCTAAAATAAACTTGGATGCAAAAAAATAGTTCTGTTTTGCCTAAAAAAATAAAATTTTGTGGAGGGTTTTCCTCAAAGGGTACTTATCTGCCCAGCTATGAAGAACAGCTAGACAACCATTGATACTCTGAAGCCTGCAAGTCTCCCAGTCTTTAGTGTCTCACCAAGAAGCAAACAACAGGGACCAAGAGGAAATGATGAGTAGTCTGGGGAACTTAGTATTGCTACAGCTGAGTCAATCACCAGCAGCTGAGGCAGAATAGGAGCTGGATAAAAAGCCTAAGCCACTGAATTAACATTTTACTGATTGTGGTCTGGAGGAGAACAAACTGCTGGGGACCCTCAGTCTATGTCTTTGCCACTAAAGGAGTCTTAAAATCAGGTAGGAAGTCTAGAATTGTTAGTTTTACCCTGTGACACAAAACCATTTCAGATAAACTTCTTAACTGACCACTACCAAACAAAGCTCTATTACTCTAGTCCATAGCAATCAGTTTTGGCAGAAAGGTTAACTTTTTCTTAAAAAGGTTACTTTGCATAGAATTTCTCTGTAGAAAGTCAAGACTAGCTTTTTAAAGGAATCCATCAGAATACATAATAAAGATCTGGACAAATCCCAAAATCAGTAGATTTAGCACTAGCTAGAAAACTGAACAGAACTGTAGAGATTTTCCTCACAAAAAAAAAAAAAAACAATACTTTGCAGTGAATTTATCAAAGAAATCCAAGGCAGACTTTTTTACCAAAACAGGCTTTTGTGAGATGTCAGGTAAAAGAATCATGAATAACAATTAAGGGTACTTGCGTATTATCGCAACCACATTCCTAACATAAATAGTGTCTGTTTTCCCAGCCCTTCTCCTGCCGAAAAATGTTCATATGTAAGTACCCTGACATATCGTACAACATAACCTGATTTAAATTAAGTGGTTGTGGGACTCCAATCTCTGAAACAGGAACAGCTTCTGTTAAATGAGGTTTGGGCTTCGTTTACAACCTGTTCAGTGCTTTATCCAAAGCTTTGACATTGTGCACAGCCTTACGAATTAAACTTTCTACAATTATCCATTGACATACAGATTGTTTTACAAATGTAGAACTCTATGTCTGTGTGCACATATTTATTTCAATGTAAATGTTATTAACTTAGTGATACACATGTTATCAGTGATACATATGTCATCAATCTCTGTCGCCGTCATCTCGGATGGATTATCCTCTCGAATATGGCACTCTTCTTTTTATTTGCAGATACTACACTAAGATATTTATATCTGAATGATGAATGTTTTGTCAAATGTCATTTTAGGAGGGCTTGATCTCAGTCATTTATCCACGTATGTGTTTTAATTTTAATGCTGTCCAAGTAAACTGTATGCAGTTGGCTGACTGTAATACTTTATGAACATTCTGTGTCTGTTGGTTCGGGTTTTTCTGCAGTGGTTACTCGTTAAATGTTTTCATAAATGTGACAGGTTAAGCATGACTCAGGAACAGTGTGGTATGTGTATGTTTGCTGTTAACATTACGTTGCAGTAGTAGTTAAGTAAGTAAGAAACATTGTTTTGCGAAAATAAAACAAATTAGAACAGGTTAGGAATGTGGTTGCGATAATACGCATGTACCCAATTAAGTTTTAAAGTAAAAAATCTTTAATGACAACCCTCATAATCAGTAGCTTTATACCCTAGCTGTAAGTAAATAGAAAAATCAACCATTTTCTCCCAAAAAATTATGCTTTGCAGAGAATTGTTTATAGCAAACCAAGACCGGATTTTTTTTTAATAACAGTAACTGCATTTGATAAGTGGTTAGGAGAAATAGTCACAAATAACCATTAACAAGGAATCAGAATTCCCTATAGGGAATACTAAATGCATAAAACCCTAATATTGGTAAGCCATTTCTATGACAGCCAGAATAAGTGGTAGTTAGAAAAGTTTGTAAATAATAAAATCTCATAGAAAAGAGACACTTTCTTAAAAATAAAAAAGTTGTGGAAAGTAATCCCCAGCAGGGTACTTGTCTGCCCACTGTGCTCAGCCTTGTTAATACTAGCTGATCATTGGCAGCAGGAAAGTTTTAAGCATTTGCACCCTAGCAATTGCATTTATACTAACAGCCTCAAGATGTACAATGACTGGGCATACATAAAACACCCTAAAGCTTTGGAAGCAAACAAGCTGGCTGGTCTGTTCCTTGGCAGGATATCTCATATAGCTTAGGCTACTGCAACAGTGATCTAAAGATGAACAACTCATACCTGTTTGTCAGGGGAAGCTCGTGGTACTGACTGCTGGACTGCAGCCCCCTACCAAAAAAAAAAATTTTTTTATTTACTGGTCCTGTTCGATTCCCAGCTAAAGCGTCTTCTGTGTGGAGGCATGCGTGAGTGGGCATACCTTCGTTGAAGGTTGTACATCAGGGCTGGCAACTCGGCACGTAAAAATCTACTGCCAATCATTAGTGGATCGGAGTTCCGCTGTGGTGACCCCTAACCAGGAAAAGCCGAAAGATACAACAACTTTTTGTTTTATTCCAAAATGTTAACTTTAGTATTACTACCGTTGTTACCAATATAGTTTTAACAAGAAACATCTTTATTAAATTATCACTTATGACATAGACAATCATCCATTTATATAAATGAGAACAAATTATATTGACATATTTTAGTTGCAAGCATTATACATCACTTACAATCTATCTAGTCATTGTCAGTCAAACATTACACAGCTCGTTCAAATCCTGCCTTCTTTTAAACCTCATTCCTCCTCCAAAACATTATTTTACATGTATTGTTCCCACAACTTACATTTTTTCCTATGTAATTTGCTCCTACCTTTTCTAAAGATCCAATTTCCAGTTGTTTTATCTCTGTTACTATATTTACTACCTCTAGTACAGTCAGTTTAGACTTTAATTTCCATTTTCTAGTAATTGCTTTTTTTGTCAGCCACCATAATTAGACTGACCAAGGCCTTACTATGACTAGGCAATTCCGATTCTGTATAATAGCTCAAAAAATAATTTCCTTAATTATACTAATTTGCTCACTCAGTATTTCTGATAGAATTGTCTGCAGATAATTTTTAAGACTACCAACACATTACAGTCCCAGAAAATATGTTCCCGATTACCTGTTTCTTCCCCATCACACCTCCAACATTTGCTATCTACCTGAGGAAAAATTCTTTGGAATCTACTTGGGGTATAAAAATATTTATGTAAATACTTCCAAGCAAAGATCCTAAATCTTCTAGACTTTGTTGTATATTTGGGAAACACACATATGATGCCAGGGAATCTTCTTAGGCTTATATAGGCTAGGGCCTATATAATCTATGAACCTATATAATCTCCCATTGTTTCTTTGTGAATGGCTTATCCAATCTCTCTTCTCAATTATTTCTAACCTCCTCTGATTGATTCTTATAGTTATCATATAAAATTTTATATGCTCTACTAATTATTCCTTCTTTAACAGCAGCTTTCATTCTGGTCTAGTCTACCAGTGCTGTTTTTTTTTTTTTTTTTGCTTAGGATTCTCCTATTTCTTTCTCTTTGCCAGTACTCTAATATCAATCCCTGAATTACCAATATCTAAACATTGCACAGTCTAGGAGTCTCAAGGCCCTGTGAGGACTACTTAAAGGAAATAAAAACTACTCCATACTTGGAATAAGGTGATCACACCTTATTACAGTTCAAGTTAGAATCATCAATAAAAGATGACTCACTGGGCTGCAATATGAAACAGCGAGGAACCATTTCTATTGGCTTAGGCTGCCTCAGGTGACTGGCTCAGACTAAGGCAGGCTGAGAATGTAAGAAAGAGATAAAAGCAATGGATTACTGGTGTAGCATGAGTGTGAGAGCCAGTGTTTTGTTAATGTATTTTTTAACTAGCACTACATATACCACTTACTTTCTTTCCTGCATGTTATGTAATTTATTGTGTGTGTGTGTGTGTGTTGGGGTATAAATGCTTTTAACTGTCCCTGAATTCATAGAATGTGCCTGATTTAGCCTTGCATTTTTGGCCTGATCCTTGCAAAGCATGTGTTTTTTGAGTAATCAGTGAGGAATGCAGCCACTGCCAACTAATGACAGGCACTGCATTTCAGATTATAAAAAACATGCTAATGCAAATTCTAGCACCTTTCTAGTTTTCAAGGGCAATTTATGTCCCTGATTTTGGTCTTCTGACACTCAGTAATTTTAAAGTTCTGCTTGATTTTCAAGCTAAGAAGTTGGAAGGTATATATATATTTATTTATTTATTTTATATTTGTTGACTGGGTTTGTCCGACTGGGCTACAAATGCCCATTTTCAGTGGAGGCCCGAGAAGAAAAGCTCCAACAGAAAATAGAAATTTTACATATTGAATACATATAGAAATACATTTATCAGTACCACAGATTACAGTATTACAGTGCCACACATTACTT
The DNA here is from genome assembly GCF_019279795.1 of Protopterus annectens. Lineage (NCBI taxonomy): Eukaryota > Metazoa > Chordata > Ceratodontiformes > Protopteridae > Protopterus > Protopterus annectens. The sequence continues at coordinate 1,257,068,346 of NC_056733.1, forward strand.
TCATCAGTACCACACATTATTGCATTATAGTGTCATACATTAAACTGTGGCAAGTGAAATACATATAGAAATACATTCATCAGAGGGATATATTCATAACTACACATTATATACATAATAGTGCAATAGTTACATAGCTGGCATATTTTACTAGTTATGTTTGTACAGTGATGTACCAAGAGGAGAAGATAAAGTAGTAAGTTTGTTAATTGAAGGGAAGGAAGAGAGAAGAGAAAAGAAGTAGAATGTCATAGGGGAGTGTTTACATGGGATAATTACACTGGCAAGTACATTTTTCATAAAGGTATTTTTGTAGCGGTTTTGAATTGATTGGGATGTTCAAGGGATCTTGTATCTAGTGGTAGGTATTCCAGGCCTTGGAAGGGTTAAAGCTATAGACTAGGTGACCCACTTTGGTCCTTGGTTTGTATTTTAGTAGGCCTTGTTCAGAAGTGCGGAGTAATCTAGTGGGCAGGTAATGAGAGATTAGAGATGAGATAGTTGGACAGAAAGAGGGTTTGTAGAGAATGGAATGAATAATCTGAAACTGATTATACTGAAGCAAGTTAGGTAATTCTAGCCAATTTAGTTCTTTTAGTGAAAGACAGTGATGGCACTTGTAAGAATTTTGGGCAGCAAATCTGGCAATCCTGTTATAAGTTGTTTCTGACTTGTTTAGTAGTCCAGTTTTGAGGCTGGTGAGGATTTGGGAGCTATAACGTAAAGTGGGTAAGAGGTAGGCATTTGAAAGGGTTAGTTTTGCTGTTTTGGTAAGATATTTGTTGTTTCTATAGAGGAGACCTAGCTTGAGATGTGTTTTTCGGATACAATTATTGACATGTAAATCAAAGGTTAGTCTATCAATAGTAACACCTAAGAGTTTTCTACTGGTGTCCACCTGTATTTGAGTATTATTTTGTGACAGTATGGAGAAGGAAGACTTTATGTGGTTAAGGTTTTTAGGGAGAAAGAGTAGTAATTTGGTTTTCTTTGGATTAAGGATAAGTTAAAACAATAAGTGAGAAGGTCATTGAAAAAACAATCAGTAAAAACAAAATGAAAACTCTAGCAAAGCTAGAACTTCCATTCAGTGACCTCCCAAACCTCTTGTATCAGAGTCACATGGGATATATGCAAATGATCCTTATGAACATCAGGTGTTTCAGCTAATTGACGATTCTGAATGCCCATGACTTGTTTTGTCGTTTTAATGGACAATTTCAGTCCAATAAAGCCAAACCTCACTAGCTGTGGATATGCATATTTTGGCCTTGTTATGACCTCATCAGCATAGCAAAAGCAGAGTGTTTGACTAAGCATTAGAAACACAGGGCTCTTATACCCAAAGCCAAGGATGGTTCAACATGTCAGAATGACTATTTAAGGGGCCTTGTCCCCCTCTCATCCTTGCAGCTCCCTTTCTCTTCCAGAAAGTCTTCATCCTCAGTTTTCTCTTTAGCGATATATACTTTCAGAGAAGTGGGTTCTGAAGATCATTCATCAAGGTTACAGATGTCAGTGGGATGAAATTCCTCCTTTTCAGGGGGTAATTCCTCATCCACCAGACCAAACTCTTGTATTTACACCTCTCCTTCACACCATGCTGTCACGGAGTGATAGAACCAGTTTCTCCTTCCCAGGTTGGGTAAGATTTTTATTCAAGGATGTTTTTAGTAGCAAAGGAAGAAAGAAAATGCTTGGAGGCCAGCTCTGGATATTTCTTTCCTAAACCTGTTTGTTATACCTGTTCTTCTTCATCCAAGTTTCTTGGTAGCACTGGATTTAAAATATGCTTATCATTACATCTCTATTCATTTACATTTCAGGTGTTTCTCAAGGTTTTGTGTGTCTGGATCACATTATCAGATCTCTGCCTTACCCTTTGGACTATCCACTGCACCAAGAGTGTTCACAAAGTGTCTAGCACCAGTTATAGCTCATTGCAGGCAGCAGGGTATCCACATTTCTATCCTACATTCGGTCAGAGCAAAATTGTGTGGCAGACAAGCTGAGCAGGACAAGGGCAGACCCTCACCTATGAAACTAGATCAGGGAGCCTTTCAAGATTTGATCCATCTGTGGGGAGTTCCTCAGACAGAGCTGTTTGCCTCCTTTCTGAACAATCAACTGACAAGATTCTGCTCCAGGACTCCATGCAAGTAGGCCTGGAAGACAAGTGTCTTTTCTTTTCCTTGGACAGGAATGTGTGATTTTCCTGTATGCTTTTCCAAGGGTACATCTGAAAATTCAGAAGGAATTCCCAAGATGATTTTGGTGATTGCCTTCTGGCCCTGGCAACAGTGGTTCTCCCTTCTTTTGGAAATGGCTGTGGTAATTATTATAAGCTTCCTCAATAAGTGGATCTGCTCACACAAGAACAGGGGTGTTTGATGCATCCTGATTCCAATCAACTTCAACTGACTGCCTGGATGATAAGGTCTGAATTCCCTTTAGGCACCTGTTTACTAAGGATGTGCATCAGGTAGTAATGGAGGCAAGAGTGCTTGCTACTAGAAAACAATATATTACAAATGGAAAAGGTTTTCTAGTTGATGCCAACAACATAACCAACACCCATTCAGGGCTAGTTGTTCTCTGGTTTTACAATATTTGTGTGAGTTAGTATTCCGTGGCCTTTCTTACTCCTCCATCAAGGTTCATTTATTGGTCATTTCAATGTATGACACATGCTCCATTTGAACTAGCTAATCTGGATGACTTGAGGTTCCTAACATGGAAGACAGTTTTACTGATTGCTCTGACTTCTGAAAGAAGGGTATCTGAGTTGTAAGCTCTTATGGTGAGTCAGGCCTATCTCATTTTCCACATTAACAGTGTTTCTTTGAGAACTAATCCTTTTTATATGCCAAAAGTGGTATCTGAGTTTACTTTAAGCCAAACTAGTATCTATCTCCTGTTTTATTTCCTGAACCTAAAAATGATGGAGAAAGGATACTCCATTCCTTGGATGTCCAAAGACAACTTGGGTACTATCTTGACAGAATTAAATCATTCAGATTGTCAGCTTGTTCATTTCTTGTGAAGGTAAGAAGAAGATACAACTTTTTCTGTTAAAACAAACTATTTCCAAATGGTTGTCTAAGGCTATTAACTTTTGTTATACTCATTTCAACAAAACTATTCCAGGCAGGATCAAGGCTTACTCTGCCAGGGCCTTGGTTTCATCTATGGCTATTTAGAAAGGGTTAGATTCTAGAAGTATTCTTGAAGCAGCAACTTGTTATTTGGTGTATATTTTTAGAAAGCACTATAAGCTTGACTCCTTCTCAAGGTCTAGATCAGGCTTTGCTAAGACCATTCTCCAGGGGTTACTGGACCCTTTTCCTTCCACCTCCCAAATGTAGTAAAGTTAGAGTAAGCTACCCATATCACTAAGCTTATTGCAGCAGCGATAAATATGATGTACATAGTACATTTGTGTAAGTAAACTTACCATAACAGTAGATGTTCAAATGATCACTGCTGCAGTTACTGTTTCTCCCCTATTTCCATTGGTGTGTTTTTATGCCATGGTGTGAATACATATTTTGTGTTGTTCCTAGCATTGTACTTTCAGGGCTCAGGCTTCCTGTCTATGTTGGCATTAAAGCTCTGAGGGGTTTTGTGCCCAAACCTGTCTTTTTTAGTCAGCTCAGCTCATGTAACTGATGGTATGGGCATGTGGAAGGTGCTCTGACACTTTGGAAGCATGTCAAGCTGTTATATCCTTGGCAGGATATAACCCATCATTCAAACATCTATTGTTATGGTATGTTTACTTACACAGCTGTGCTTTGCCTTTGGTCTACCTCTGATGTTAGACTGGGATTACAGTAAAAACACAAATGGCCACTGGGATATAGTAATATAGCCAAGGGTTTGGGGGAGGAAACCTGACCTCCAGGATAAAACCCAGAGAGACAAAGAGTTTATGCAGATTCCATGAATAAGGAATCACAGATAAAAACTCAACCACAGAATCAAGCCCTGTGAGCTGATAATGTTACTTGCTCCACCACTGTGCTAAAGAAGTGCTTTCACATACTTCTTAACTAGACCAGCACAGACAGTTACTAATCATGTATATTGCTGATGTCTGTGACGGAGAGTTAAAAAGGTTATGGCCGACTTTTAGATACACTGTATCCCCCCCCCCCACAGTAATGTTCATCATAGCTGACCCCAGCCACACACTGATCAGTTATAGCAACTTTATTCACAGTGCACAACTGAGACCTCTGTGTTAAAAAAAAAAACAAAAAAAAACAGACACAGTAAAGTATTCCAGCTGGCTACAAATAACTACGCACTAGTTCTACAAAGCCAGAATAAGTAGTCTTTAAATTGACCAAATAAGAGCAGGGTCAGACAATTGTATTCATCAACAACCCAACTAAATATTTGTTTATCAGCATTTTGTTGAGATTTATTATATTGTTTTTGGCCAAAACTGGATGAGGGGTTAGAAATTGTGGAACAGAAGGATGAAAAATCTTTGAGTTTCCCGGTATCTACTTACCCCTTTCATCACAATTTTTTATCACCTCTGCAGCAGAGGAACTAAAAATCTAAATTTCTATCAAAGGAGAATTTAAAATCTCATTTTTAATATCAACTGAGAGGTTCTGCAAATGCACCAAGGCAAACCAGTACCCCAGTGGCCATAGTCCTGGAAAAAGTATCACTCTAAACAATGAGCAGTGACTTATACAACTGAAGAAACTAAATTATTTAAAGGAGATTTTTTTTTCATACAAGAAGAAACTGCAGACAGAACATACCTCATACTTTCACAATTAGTCAGAATAAACATTTAACATAGGAGCCTGACCATTGAAAATTGTTAAAATCAAAGTTGCAGAAGCATACACATTTTCCCAAACTTATTAATAATCTTTCCATTCTTATCAGAAAGAGTAGAATTAGAATTAACTAAATATTTAGCATCAATGGGATGAAGTAAAACTATAGCTGCATGGTCAGGTATGGGAAGAGTGTATAAAACTTAAAAGACTGAGGAACTTTACACATGCAATCTAACTTTTTAGGGGCAGCTAGATGACTATCAGAAAAACTGCAGGCAGTGACCAAAGCTGACAGAATTGGATGAAAGGGTGAAGGTTATGGAAATTCCTTCTATAACAGTTCATAGTGTTTTCTGAGGAAATGAGAAACCTCAGTGTTCTCCCACAGTAAACACTGGCACAAATAGTCTCAGAGAAAGAGAAGCCCCCCCCCCCCCCCGCTCCCAAGGAAAAATCAGAAACTAAGCTCTCCTCTGAGACTGAATCAGAAATCTGAGGAAAAAAAACCCTATATCTGTCCCTTCAGCTTCCTGTCCAGATTCAGAATCTTGAATTTCTTTAAGAAAAGAGGAATCCCTCTTACTTTTATCAGAAGAATCAGTAGCCTGAATTAAACCTCAAGCCGACCCAGTAAACTAATCCTAAGGAAATTTGAGGAGGAGTAGACACATGTTTAGTTTTTTTCAGCCCCTCTACTCGTCAAACCCTAGCATCCGCCTTCCTGCTCCCCTCCCGTATGTATTATGCCCCTCTGTTTACCAATCTCCACCTTGGCTTACGTTCCAAACT